>NC_052359.1:9333486-9481439 GCF_009727055.1 Benincasa hispida
TCGACTTATTTAAAACAACAATATTTTTACAAATAGTTTGAAAACAACAATATTTTCCTAAATAGTTTCTAAAAGTACAATATCCTTTTAATTTCCCCTTTTTTTATTGTGTTTAATTTTTCATTGGAAAGAGATTACTTTATTTTAGCTTCATTTCTCACCATCCCCACTATTTTAATTAAGAAATTTATCCCCTAAATTTATTTTATCCTTTAATCCAAGACCGTTTAGCACAATGTGCTAAGGTAGTGTTATGTGTGGATTTTTTTTTCTATAGGAGTACCATATTCTTATTGTTTTCATAAATATTTATGAAGTTATATCAATGTCGATGGGTCTATGTTATTTTTAAAAGCATGTTGACGTAGTACACAATGAGTGAAGGTAGTATAGAAATTTTTTCCTATTACCGTACTATAAGAAAATTTTCAGGTGTATATAGAACCTTTATTTTTCAACTAATTATCACACTATATTATTTTTTCCTCTTTCATTTTCATAGGAAAGCTAATAAAAGGGTTGTTTTGAAAATTTTCAAAATTTAAGGTAAAAAGAGTTAGAAAAGAAACTTTTGAAATAATAAGTGCATGAACTAAAATTTTACCTAAAGTTTAGGGGGTGCTTTGATTTAAGATTTTCTAGATGCTCAGGAATTAAAGATGATTGAAAATTATAAACCTAGGAATAAGATTGATTGAAATTAAGGATGACTATGTTTTGTTGTGCATGGAAATGCTATCTGAATTTTATGGGAACAAATTATCTTTGTATTTAATTTATAAAATTAATTGTGATAACTCTATAAAATTTTATAGATTAATTGATAAACAATAAATTCAATTCAAAATTTTGAGAAAGATAATTATTTAACGATTAAATAATAATAATAATTAAATTATTAATTACAAGTATTTGTAAAATGAGTAATTTATAATAAAAGTTACTAGAATAATGAGCAATTATAAAGTATTAAATTAAACCAAATTTACTTTTCAATAATTAACTTACACCATAATAATTTTAAAGAAAATAATTTAATTTAATCTTCATTCATGAGAAAAATGATAAGAATGAAAGGAAAAATAATAATAAATTAAAAGAAAAAATAAAAATAGATAAAGATGAATAATAAATAGAATGAAGAAGGAAAAAATAAAAATAAATAAAGATATTAAAGAAAAAATAGAAAATAAAAACATGTAAAAATATCACATGAAGTAGAAAAAAATGATTAAAAAAGGTTGAAATAATAAATATAAAAAGAAGAGAAAATAATGAATAAAAAAAGAGAAAAAACATATAAAAAAATGAATAAAAAACGGAGGAAAAAAAAAGAAGAAACAAAAGCAGAGGTTTATTAAAATCCACCAACTAGGGTGGGAATAAAAAAACATACAAAGAGAGACATCCTTGATGCCTAAGAAAAAATATTTTCCCACGTAAATACCTCAAATTCTCCAACCAAACAAGGATTTTATATATCCATACTCATTCTCACCATCTATTCCCTCAAACCAAACAACCCATAAGGGTATAATTAAAACTTACTCAGATCACTATTTTACAGATTATCACCACATTTTTTTTCTTTTTGTTTCCATTTTAATGAAAATATTGATGTAACGTGGGGAACAATTCAAAAAGCTAGTAGAGAAGTGTCCATACCATGACTTCTCGACATGTCTCCTAATTGTATTTTTTTTTTTTTTTTTACACAATGGAATGACGACCTAGGGGTCAAAAACCTTGGTGGATATGCATTAGCAAGTCATTCCTCGTTGAAAAAGGCTGTGAATGAAGGAAATGTAATATCTTATACACCATAGTCTCAAATAATGGGGAGCAAATAACTCACATTCTTCTAGAAGTATGGTACCAAGTAAACAAATTTTAACGATGAATAGCACATTAAAGACCTTGACTATGGGAAATCAAGCTCTTGTCACTATTGCACATCTATTGTAGTGAAGATCATCCTTGTGATAGATTTTCTTCATAATCTAACTTATATGTGTTATATCGGACAAAAATAGGTTGAATTCTCACTCGAATACATACAATCTTGGATGGAGGCAATATCCAAACTTTCCTTAAAGAGGGGCAATTGCAATTATCTCAAATCGAAGCTAGGATTGTCATCAAGGTTTAATCACTAATATCAACAATCAAACATGTAGTATAAAGATAGGGTCACAAATGTTGCCACAACCCTCAATGCAAACTCCATTCCTAGCTTCGAGTCCTTCATGAAGTAGTTCATGGTCAATGACTCAATAATGATCTTATCATTCTTTTTTTCTCCTCATTTTTTGGCGTTTAGTTTATTTATTTATTTATTATTATTATTATTATTATTATTATTTTGGTTAAAGTAAAGAAAAGAAGAAGGAGAAGGAAAAAACTAGTGGCCACAGACAGTGGTGACCGATGACATGGTAGCCATGAGAAGGAGAAGAAAAGGAAAAAAAAAAAAAAAGGAGAAAGAAACTAAGTAGGAAGGTGAAAAATTTTAATAATTAAAAAAATTTAACTAAAAAAGGTTAGAAAATTTATTTCCTTAATAAAAAAAATGTCATGTCAAGATTAACAAGATAACTAGGATATTACTAAAAGCAAATATCCGGGATAGAATTATTGAGTTTAAAATTCAAGGATCCAAGATTTAACCTAAATCAAACTTTAGAGTTCAAAAGTATAATTTTTTTAAAAAAATTATCATATAACATTTGTTCATTATTTTCTATTAAAAAAATTAAAAATGTAATTATTATTATTATTATTTTGGAAAGAAAACTTCATTAAACCAACAAGCTAACTACAAACAAGATCCTCATGAAGAATAGAGAACACCCAATCAAGAAAACAAGAGTCCCAGTAAACAATTATATACAGCTCAAGCAAGCGAGTGAGGAACAAAATTACATGAACGACTACATTTAACAAAAGAAAAGATACCTGCATAATTAGCAAGTTCCACCATAGAATCAACCAAATTCTTAGAATATGTACGTGGAGGATTACACAATATGGTAGGGGATCTGGAGAAGCATCATATGGGGTAGAGATCTTTTCTTAATGGGATATAAATGGAAAGTGAGAAACGATGCACACATTACAATTAATAAGGATTCTTGGATTAGTAGAGAAAGTAATTATCATCCACTTTGGGTGAGCGATGAGTTTAGAGGAAAAAGAGTGAAAGAGTTATTAGATGATCAAAATGGGTGGAAGGCTTCCATTATCAGGAATCACTTCTTGGTAGCAGACATTGAGGATATCCTCAATACACCTCCTGGATTTCATCACTCAAAGGATGAAATTATCTAGAGCCGTGACAATTAATAAAGGTCTCCTAATCAAAAGTGCTGAACACTTTGCAACTCTGCTTAATTCCTACCAAAATGGGGCCTTTTCCTCATTGGGTGGTAAAATTCCTATTTAGAATTCACTCTAGAATATCAAGGCGGTCCCAGAGCCAAATATGCTCATGGAAGAAGGATTATCAATGACTTAATCCCAACCTAGGATAATATTTAAAAAAAAAAGGTTTAATACTAACACTACTTGTTTGTTTTGTAGGAGAATGAAGGAGGTATCTAGTCATGTTATCTGGAGGTGTAAGTTCTACCAAAAAAATTTGATGAACTATGTTTCCTAATTTATTTGTCTCGTTCGATGATTGATGGAAATGGATGATGAACAAACTTGGGAGGGATGATCTTCTTTTGCGATTAGTGTGATGTGGAATCTATGGAGGCACATAAATCACCAGCTTAACTCGAGATTCCACTTTAAAAAAAATCTGGTGTTGAAGTTGATGGATAATTCCATGTTTTCTAGTCTTGAAGGCGTATTTATTTTCCCTACTTTAGTGAGATTCAAGGGTCATGCGAGTTCAGATATGTGGTTCCTCTTTCCATCGGTTGCTGGGAGCTCAATGTCGATGCATCATGGAGTAAAGAGAAAAGTTTGAAGGTTTGGGGTGTTGATCATGGTTGGCCCATTAAAGCTTGGAAATGTGAAATCATCGATTTAGGGCTATTTTCTCTTGTTTAGTTGTTAGGTCAGTCAAACCCTACCTTTATTGTTGAATATGATTCGATAAATGTTATTCACGCATTCAATTAGTCATCATTCAATCTTTCAGGGGATGTTTGGGACAAGAAATGGAATAGTGAGCGTTAAGGAATTATGAAGTCTAGGGATTTGTAAACTCTTGAGGCCTACAATATAAAGAGTTGATAAAGTATAAAATTAATGTTTGGGCTTTCTACACATGTAACCTTAATTCTAGGCCCATATTACACTTTTGTCTTTAACATTTAATTTATTTCAAAAATAGGCCAGGAGAATACAAATTTTCGCTAAAGTTGGTGTATATTTACCATTTAAGCCTCATCCATATTTTTTTATAAAACAAAAAATATTTTTTTTTATTCTCACTCCCCTATACACGATCCTAGGGCTTTGCGCCCATTGATGTTGCTTTTTAAACAAGAAAAATAAGTTGAAATCTTCTTCCTCCTCCTCCTACTTATTCTTTCTTCTTCCTCCTCCTTCTTTTTTTCTCCTTCCCGATAGTGTAGTTGCAAACGAACAGCTCAGGACAGCCTCGTGCAAGGCAAAACTTTTACATTGGGAACGAGCAGATTCGATGCAGGCACAAACAAATCCAACATTGGCTCGAGCAGACGACAACGTGGTTGCAAATGGACGGTGTGAGACGGTGTGGTGCGGGGCGAAGCTTCTAGCACCAGGTGCGAGCAAATCCGATGAGGACTTAAGTAAATCCAATCAACGACGGCATAAGCTCGAGTAAACGGACGACGTGAAACGACGTGGCAAAGCTTCCGACACTGGGTGCGAATAGATCTACTCATGGACTTGGGCAGATCCAGTCGATGGAGCTAGGCAAGAAGATTTGGTCGATGGCGGGTTTTGATGAGATGAAGATGGGGAGAATAAGATATGAAGATGAGGAGAGTTGTTGGACACACAAAACAAGAATAAATNTATATATACACTATGATATATATAATCATTTATTTTATATAAACGATGATGGTTTTTGTATTTAGATTTCTTGTTTTGTGATATATATGCTTATATATATATTTTATGTTGAACATCAAGTCCATTTGTGATTTATATAGATATTTTTGTTGATTTTCGACTATTTTGAATTTATGATATATGATACATACACGCTTGTATATATGTTTTGAAATTTATGCTCTAAGGTATATTTAAAAATAACCATGAATATTTGAGTAGATATCAAATATATTTACCAATATATTTCATATAGTTTTTAGAATGTTTACAAATAAACAATGGAATATATTACATTCCCGTGTGAACAAATAATGGAAAAATTTACATGATATAAAAAATCAACATGAAAAACGAAATGGTGATTTATGTCAAGAATTGAATCAATCTCTAGTTTATATACAGTAGTATATTTCATGTATCTGTTAGAATATTTTCAAATACCTAACAAAATTTTCTAAGGTATGTTTTAAATAACCATGAATCCGAAAAAGAAAAAAAAGAATATGTGAACTGACGAAAATAAAATTTCTCTCTCCAATTAAATTAAATAAAGGAAAAAATCTCAACAAATAAATGCATTTTCTTTCTCCATTTGAAAATGTTAAAAATCCATATTAAATGCATTTTCTTTTTCCATAATAAATGCAGTTTCTCTCTCATTCGTTAAGAATGTATGTCCTAAAACTTGCAGTTTGTAAAATTAAACATATTCTATTTACAAAAGAAAAGTTATTAAGGTTTATTTAATAAAATTTTTATTGAATATGTAAATTGTACCTGTAAAAGTTAAATCCAATAAACTAAGATCCATGGTTATTATATGAGTACTTGGACTTTATGTGGAGACATAAGAATAGATAAAGTTCGAGTAGATAGCCAAAGCGGTCTATAGTATACGGATAAGGTTGGATACCTTATTTTGGAAACAATATTGGATACGGTCTGCTTTGTATTTAGTACAAACAATGTGATCCTGAATCGTTCATATGGAGACATGCAAGTGGGGGCGTCATATGCAAAGAGTTTGTATAAGACCGGACCGAGAAATAAGTCATTCTTACTTTATAATGTTGTTTATTATTTAAGAATAACTATTTCAAAGTGATGACCTAGGTAACTTGACCTTAATCCTGAGCTAACTACGAGCTCATGTTTATTCGAGATTATCTATGGGTGAAGGTTGGCCCAACAGCGCTGGCTCAATAAACTTCCCATTTCAGGGGTAAAATCGAGTAGAGAGCTGAGGACATAGGATGCAAGATGAAATTCAATCATTTCCACTTTTAGGGATAGTATAAAGGTTTCCCTTTAAGTATTGACTCCAAGTTTTAAACAAGGGGCCCTGCCCTTTCATTGGCTCGAGAGGGACTCGGTTGGTGATTGGATCACAAATATATTGTTCATTAAAGGATCAATGGGACTTAAGGAGCAAGATGTAATATCAGGGGTAAAATAGCTTTTGACCCAACCGTTATTACGAACAACCTGTGAAAGGTTAACTTGCTTATTATGGTTAAATCAAGTAGACAGGAATATATCTACAGTGAGAAGAGTGCAACTACGGGTTTTAGTGGGTGACCCGGTAGTTAACGAATGCTAATTAATTCAATTTAAAGAGTTTAGCCAATTAATCTCGGGTTATTAGAGCTCATGATCTGTAGATTCATTAGGTCCCCTACTAGCTCACAAACAGACTAAACCTTAGAATAGCGTGATAGAGAATTTGAAACGTTCAAATTCGAATTATGAGAATCAGTAATTATATACGATATAATGATACATTTAATTATTGAATTAAACAAAATTGGATAATTGGATAATATTTCAATTTGATTTAAATATTAATTACATGAATAATGATTGAGGAATTAGCGCTTAATTAATTTAATATTTCATATTAAATTAATTCAATTAATTAGATTGTTTAATTGATTATTTAAAGAAAATTTATTTAAAATTAAATGTTTGAATTAATTTAATTTAAAATTGAAAATTTTGAATTTTATGAAAAATCAATTTCTGTTTTAATTTAAATTTTAAAAATTTTAATTAAAAATTGAAAATTTGAATTATATTGAAAATTCGATAAAAAAAATTTATTTTAAATCAAATTTTAAAATATAGTGGGTTTTCCCACTTTGAACACTAAAATTCCACTAAATATTGACACATTTGGTGTCAAATTATTATGCAATCTAATTGCATGAGGCGGTTGAACAAAATTCAGGTAAATGGGCTGAGATTCTAGAGCATGCAGCTGAACCATTTTTGAAGAAAAAGTGTTTTCTCTCAAAACCTGAAAAACCAGCTTTTCTCTCCAAAATTCCTTTCAATTTCAGCTCATTTTGGATCTCACAATCCAATCTGAGGTCCTAGAGCATAGTAGAGAAGCATAATAGGGAAGATCAAATGGTGGTCTACATTTTGTTGGAGAAGAGATTCAAACTAGGTTTGAAGGAAAGAAGAGTTCTTCAAAGGTATAATTAATGAAACCCTATTTTCTTTATTATGACCATGCTTGCTAGATTACCAAAATTGATGAAATTAAGTGTTTAAGATCTTAATTACTTCCGTATGTTGAATGTCAACACCATCAAAGAAAGCTTTGTAAATAGAGAAATATATATATATAAATAAAAAAAAAAAAGGGTAAATTTGGCCAAAAATAATACTAAAACCCTTTCTTGAAAAAAAATTCAAATTTAAAGATATTTTTGAAATATATGTCCTAAAGAGGATGTTTTATGTAAACATCTCTTGATGTTTTTTTGGTAGTAGGACCCATAGACTTTTTGGGCTAAATAATAAGTGGAGTTCACGGTTTCTACTTTCCAACTCCTTGAATCAAACATACCTTAAAAAAAATATATATATAACGATGTTTATTAAATAAATTAATATATCATTCAATGAAGTATGGTAAAAGTGGTATATATAATAAATTGGGCCCATCAAGGGGGTGTTTGACCACTCAAAGGGAGTTGGGTTGATTTGGTATTTTTTACCAACTCAATGTTTGACAACAAACTTTAAATGTTGATGGGGTTAAGTTGGTTATTTTACCAACTCACCCCAATTCTCTCTACCTCTAATGTTTTTAATGGCTCCGCCGATCAGTCTCCATTGGCAATTACCGCTACCACAGTCCGGCGACATACTCTGATGACCACCTTCGATTGGCCAACTACGACTTTCACATTCGCACGCCCAACTTTGACGAAGAACTTCAGGCTCCACCGTCCACATCCGATGACAACTCTAGCGACTAACTCCAACGACTACCTTCGCACAAGCAACTTCGGTGACATACTTCAACTATCACTTTTGTGTGCCCAACTTCGACGACCACTTATAAAAATAAAAACGGTGGATTTAATTATCCACCATTTTATCACCTTCACTCTCACCCGTTTTCCCACGCATTTTCATTACTCTCCCAATTCCCTCAATTACTTTGCCATTTCTCTCTCATGCATCTCTTCACATTTACTCACCTTCTATCATCTTCTCGCTTCTTTCGCTTTCTAGTTCGTCTTTCTCATTTTCTCTCTTCTTTCTCTGTCTGGCTTGTATGATTTTTATTCTCCCTTTTCTTTCTCAACTCCTCATTTTTCATTTTTTTTTTTAATTTTCTTTCTATGGTTGTTTTTTGGATCTAGTTATTCTTCTTCTATTTTATTTTTTTCTTAGATCTAAAAAGTATTACATACGACGTTCCTATTATTGTTTCACTAAACAAAAGTTCAACAATATGTTTTAAACAATATACCCCTTGATGTTTTCAAATATTACATAATTCTAATGAAATAGTGAAATTTAAAATTATGGCTCAAGTTTTTTTTTTTTTTAAAAAAAAAGATAGTTTGTACACTGATGCAACATAATAGTAGAAAAAAATATACATCAATATTTCTAAAATCATTTCACCCGTTTTAGAAAAAGATAAATCTATATTCCACACATTGGTAAAAAAAGACCATCTAATAGTTGGTTTTATGATTTAGATCATAAGATAACATATAAGTGTCACCTCTTTTATCTAAAATAATGCCAATAATTTCATTTGATTGCATTAATCCTTTCGGTTCTTTTTAACTTTTACGGTAATTAATGATTAAGTTGGGTTTTTGAATGGAATATCCACTCCTATTTGAGTGTTTAAAAAATTAAATTCAAATTTTTGTGTCCTGTATGTGAATATTTTATAGAGAATTTGTCATGTTTTGAAAATGGAAAAGAATTCGAAGCTTTTTTGTTTTTATCTTAGAAAAGTTAGGAAAATATGTATATAGTTGAAAATTAAAATCCAAAAAAAAAAATACAATCAATTCCATTTATAAAAACAGCACCAGATACTCAACTCAACTCAAGTCAGCCTCTAACACGGACAATAATTATCACACAACCCAACTTCATCTAACAATAATTACCAATTCAACTAACTCTGTACTTTTATCGCTCATCAAATGTCCCCAAGTGTGTAAATGGGAGAGTTTAGGGATAGTTATTGGAGTGCCAACAAATTTGTAGAACACGTGTCTAGGTTAATTGTCCGTTACGTTTCCTTTCCAGCGCTTTCGGCTTCCAATACCAATCTCTTTATATTCCTTACGTATAATCAAGGCCAATTTTCTCATTATTCACCAAGATAATACTCCTCCGATCAACTTCCTCCTTCTCCAATTTCTCTCTAATCATTTTTGATTTCTATGGCGATGCCTTCGCGTGAAGCAATTGATACTTTCATCAGCGTCACAGGAGCCTCCGAAGCCATCGCCGTTCAAAGCCTAGAGGTTTTTTAGCTATATTCTTCTTTCCCTTTTTCTTTTTTTGTAATCGCGTTGCCGTTCTCCCTTCCTGGAACGAAGATGATGATTTTGCCTCAGCTTGATTTTTGTTTATGCTCCCTCTGGACTGTTGATGTCGATTTTAGGACGTTTAGGGCGTTTAGGTTTAGGTCATTGCTTCTGAAACTAATTTTGTGGTTTGTCAATGGGAGTGTTTAATTTACTTAATTTTTCTATATTTTTGTTTTCGGGGGTTCTTTAATTTCAACTATGGATATGCGGGGTGGTGAAATTTTAGTTAAATTTAGTATCTTCTGGTCTCTTGGTTATTTGTTGGCAGTTCGTGGGGTGGGTGTTTTGCTGGCAGATGTGATAGTAAAGATTAGGAGGGGGGATACAAATGCTAAGCATTGATGATTAGTTAGACTTCTTTTTTGGTTGTTAATTTCTTCAATCAATTTCTTTTTTTGGTCTTACATTTAGGCACATGGTGCTGATCTCAATGCTGCTGTGAATGCATATTTCAATGAAGGAGATAGAAGTTCGTCTGTAAAGTATGCTACTAGTTCCGTTTCACTCCGTGTTTTCTTTTTCTAAACTTTTCTTTTGAAAAAGGAATTGAATTGCTTACCTGCATATCTATACATTCTTTTTTGTATCTAACCATATTCTGATGATGAACTTGAAACTCTTCCCATCATCTCCAGTGCACGTCAAACCTCTGTTTCTGGTGAATATGATTTCATGGACATTGATGATCCAGTTGAAGTTGAACCCCAGGGTCCTCCTCGGTCTCTTCTATCTACAGCTAGAGAGATAATGAATCCATTTTCATTACTTGATCAAAATCTTCGCCAGGGGTTCTTTGACCGCACCTCTGATTTTACAAGTTCTGCTCCAGTTGTTACTCATCCAAGAGAGTTGAGGGAGATTCCCATAGAATTTAGAGATGGTGATCGACCGTCTGGCCAATCTGGCCATGAGCCGACAATTGAGGATGTCACTGGGACTCTAGATGCCCATGGTCCAGAGGTTCATGGGACTGTAATAATTGATGATAGGGAAGATGAAGAACCTCCAGTTGCTTCTATAGCACATGCACCAGATTTAGAGCATCGGGCTGTTGCAAGTAACATATCTCGTGACAGAAATGTTATATCTCGTGCCTTTGATGGTGATGAATTTCAGGACAGAAATGATATTGAAGAAGAAATGATTCGTGCTGCAATTGAGGCTTCAAAGAAGGATGTTGGGCAAGCTTATCCTAGTGATCCCATAACTACTCACACTGTATGCACTAACACTAAAAATGTGGTGTGGTTTTTTATTTTCTGTGGAGGCATTGCATCGTATTGTGGTATATTACTGATTTGGCTTTTATCATGATGGCAGGATTTAAACAACCTTAGAACTCAAGAACATCTTTCTCACTTGAATAATTTTGAATTTCCACCTGCAGCTTCATCTATCAAGGTTTTTTCGTCTAAAAGCCCCTTTTTGTCTCAAAGCTTACACCATCTCATGGTTGACTTGTATTGACAATGCAGCCAGAGGAAGAAATCCCTCAGCGAGGGGAGAATATTGGAGGATCGAAAATAGAAGCTTCTAAGTTACCTGAGGTGGACGTGGAGCTGAGGAAAGTCAGAGCACTAAATGGAAGGTATTCTTTTCAAGAACTGTATTATCTGTAAACTATGCTAGCTAGATTCATTTGGATTGCTTTTGGAGTTACCAAAAGAAATTATAAGAAAGTCTTAACTGTCAATATTGTTTCGTAAAATGACTATTTATATAATTTATCTAGTTTGAATCACTTTCCGATCTAGCTATCAGGTGGATAGAAACTTTGAAATTAACTATCCTAAAAATTTGCACCTTCTCCTGCAAAATTTTAAAAGATCCAATTCTATCCTTCCATACACACACACACACACACACAATTAGTTCTCCTAAATCTTATGAAATAATTTATATTAAAAAAGCTTTACTTGCAATTTTAATCATTTATAATTTTAAATAATTATCTTATAATAAATTAGGCATTAAATAACAATATGAAATAATTGCAATGGTATGCCTACTTTGGTCACGATAGATGAATCACAAGAATTTAGTATTAATTTTTCAAACACCGAAACATACATTTTCAGGTTTAAGATTGATATTTACCTAACACTAATTTACTTCATTTCAAAATTGATTTTCTTCAAAATATAGTTATCTCCAATTATTTTGAAAGTTACAACAATCTCAAACTAAGCTTTAATATAAATTATCATTAACTTGTTTATTATGATGCCTACTGAGTAGGAGAGTCTGTAATTTGTGTTGTATTGTTTGATGCAAAAGGCTGATGATGTTATATTGGAAAAATTCAGGATGGAAATGGGAAGCACGTCTGCTCAAGTTGAAGTTGAAGACCTAGAGGAAGATAATTTAGTTAGGCATCGATCTAAACGCAAGTCCTATGTTGAGCCTGCAAAGGGGGTTGAAGTAGATGTAGACCTTTCATCTAGTCCCAAGCATTCCGATACTAGTAATAATCCACAGCACAATGGGAATATCTTTCCTTCTGATGAGGTATAGAGTCTGGCATGTCCATATTTCTTTTTTCTGCATTGTTATGATAAAAAGATTTTTCTTCTTAGCTGCTGATTTGTAACTATCTGTTTTAACTGTTGACCTTCTCTGTTGAAGTGGGGTGGAATTTCTTCAGAGGAGCATGATGAAGCAGTCATGCTTGAGGCTGCCATGTTTGGTGGAGGTTCTGAAGGA
The DNA here is from genome assembly GCF_009727055.1 of Benincasa hispida. Taxonomy (NCBI): domain Eukaryota; kingdom Viridiplantae; phylum Streptophyta; class Magnoliopsida; order Cucurbitales; family Cucurbitaceae; genus Benincasa; species Benincasa hispida. Next base: position 9,346,104 of record NC_052359.1, read on the forward strand.
AGTTCATATCGTTTTCCATCTGCACCTCATGAATTCATGAGAAATCAAGGTTCATATATGCAGCCAGCCCCTCGCCCTCCTTCACCCTCTTTAGTAGCTCAGCGTTTGATAAGGGAACAACAGGTTTGGCTTTGGTATTAAGTGGAAAAACTGTTCAATTGGTTGCCATCTACTGTGTCTAATTGCAAGTCACTTGCGCATGCAGGATGATGAGTATCTTGCAGCCTTACAAGCTGACAGGGAAAAAGAACTAAAGGCCATGGCAGAAGCTGAAGCTGTTCGTGAAAAAGAAAGACAAAGAGAGGAAGAATCCCGTCAGAAATTGGATGCTGAGAAGGTAATTCTGGTCATTTCTGTAGCTCTCTTCTGGAGATCCCTTTTCCCATCCGTTGTAATTAATTCATAGAATATTACATATATATTTGAGAGAAGTTACTTGTGTGTGTGTGTGTGTGTATTATATGTCTGTTTGCTCTCTTGTACTCTCAGGGGATTCAGGCTCCACACAGAACATTGTACTCTATTCTGAGTAGTCTCGACAAACATTACATCCCATTACTGATTGTTATAGTTATGAACTTTATCTTCTGAGGTATAATAGGACAAACTAGGGTAATGTGTCCATGTGAACATGTAATAGATTTTTACAACACGTTGAACACTGATTGAACAAATTAAATATGAGTTCGATACTTGTGAAACTTATCTCTAGCAATTGTTAACCACGACAGAGCTATCTATTGATTTCCTCTCAAATAATTGTTTGTCATTTGATACTACTTTTATAAGATGCTAAAATGATATGTTGGGAAATATACAATAAATTTTAAGAGTAAAAACATCAGACTTATGTTTTCAAAAAAAGAATATATAAATGCACTAGTACTTTGAAATTTTGTATAGAATGTTAAATGATTAAGGCTTTTATCACTAGAAATAGGTAATTTGTTTCTTCAACCTCTTAGAGCGGTGTTGCGTTGCATATTTCAACACTTCTTTTAGGTGTCTAATATGAAAATATCATAAGGTACTAACAAATTCATAGCGGGAATTTCATTAAAATGCATATAAACTATTTTATATATTACACATTTTTAATAGATGTGTCCTTGTGGTATCCGTCTTCTATCCATGTCCTTGCTTTATTTTATTTTATTTTCTATTAGCGTTTTTGTGGTAACTTGATAGAAATTAACTGGAGGTTATCATTTTTCTCTATACCAAACTGACGTTGTTGCTCAGTTTCTCATTTATTCAAAGGCTGTTTAATGATCCAAAAATAGTGTTTGGATAACATAGCATTATTTTAATCCATGGTGGCCACCTACCTAGGATTTTATATCCTACTAGTTTTCTTAACACCCAAATGTGGTAAAATCAAGCAGGTTGTCTCGTGAGATTAGTTGAGATGCACGTAAGCTGGCTTGAACACTCACGAATATTTATTAAAAAAAAAAAAAAAGATAACATAGCATTGCTGTGATGAATATTGATCTTCAAATGAATGTTCCTTTCCGAAACCTTTTGTTTGGGTTGGTTAGGTGTAATTTGTACTGTAATTCCTTTTATAATGGTGAAATATATTTTAACTTCCGCAAGATATATTTGGTCCATATATTCCACATTTTTGGAATTTAGGAACAATTAGCAATCTTCTGTTCTAGATGTTCACTCCATGGTTTTTTAATTAGCAGGAACTCGAAAGATGCTTGGCAGAAATAGAAGCTTCTCTTCCAAGTGAACCAAGAACAGATGATGAGAATGCTGTGACACTATTAGTGCGCATGCCAGATGGCAGTCGCCGTGGTCGTCGATTTCTCAAAACTGATAAGTTACAGGTGAATTTTATAAAGGTTGTTGACGGTGGATTTGTATTCTATGCCCCTCTCTTTGCCTTACCAGTTACCGCCTGTGATATGTTTTGTAGTGTCTCATGGACTTCATTGATATTGGTAGAGTTGTCAAGCCTGGCTCCTATAGACTGGTGAGTACATTCAATATGCTAAGACGAGCAAATATCATGTGTCCTGTTTCTCGGTCAAGTGATTATTTTTGTCTTTCTTCCAAGACTATATAGTAATTCCGATGCTATGCTAACTAGAGAGTAAGAACAAATTTGGAAGGGGTGTGATTTGTCAATAAACAATCAAAATTTATTTTAAAACCCAACAGAGACATTTGATTATTTGATCATTTGCTTGAAGAGTAGACATTTACTTTGTATGAATGAAATACTTACATATCCCAGGTCATGGGAGCTAAAATAGGAAGTTCAAAAGTTAGATCAAAGACTAATACAGAATCTAATGATTAAACCTATGGTTAATATTTTGGAGATTTCATCTGATGTATGTATGTATCCATGGAACAGGTGAGGCCATATCCTCGAAAAGCGTTCGGAGATGGGGAGGGTTCATTAACGTTGAATGAACTTGGACTTAACAGCAAACAAGAAGTTTTGTATCTGGAGTTGATTTAATTGCAACTGCATCGGTTCTGAACCACGGAAATTTAAATGACATATACATGAAAACTACATCGTCTTCCCTCTCTGTTGGAGCTTTGTTTGTGTGGATGAAACAGAGATGGCATTTGAAGGTATAAATAATGATCTTTGAAGTGCAAAATATTTGTTGATCCTTGTGCCGTGGAGGTTGTTGCCTGTATGCAGCTTTTCCTGTTAATACTATGATTTTAGAAATCATATTGAATTATGTGGCTGCTGCTTTGTACATGACTAGAGTTCAATTCATTTTAGACGCAAACGTTGCATATGTTAGATTGTTAGCCTAAATCTTTAGATAGCTCCACAAAATGGTTATTTTGGTTCTGATGTTTCCTTGTCATTTTCATCTTTTGGACATTTCAGAGCCTTGATAAATCAGCTTCTTTCTGGTTTGAAGGACATGATTCAAGCTTTTATATCAAAAGAGCAAATGGAGGATGAAGAGACATACTTTGGAATATGTCGAAAAAGTGTGTGGGAATTTGAAAAAAGAAGTGGATTTTCAAAAATTGAAAAATAAGGAAAATTATTTATACCATAGTAAAGTTTTAATCTTTTTATAGACGTTGATAGAAGTCTATCAATGATAGACGTTGATAGAAGTCTATCATTGAGCGTTTAGAAGTCGATAGAGGTTGATAGAGTTTATCAATCTTTTAGAAAAAAAATTATATTTTAAACCAAATCAATTTTGAAAAATTAATAAGTTAATGCTTTTGTGTAATATATATTTTAATTTTTAATAAATTTAGAGGTTCAAGAAGTTTTTTTTAAATCTTAATTAAAGTAACTTTTAACTCACGTGTTTTTTTATTTATTTGTCAAGACTTAACAATTTTGCACTTTAAAATCATTTAAAGTTGTATTAACCCTTTTTCTAAAAAAAAAAACAAAACAAAAGAAAGAATTTTTTTATAAAGGTATTTAGATTCGGGGTTAGGTTGAAAGATTTTTTAGGTTCAATTTAATTGTTCGAGTTGTAAATTTTTCAATCCAAATAACTCCTATTACAAAATGAATCAAATTCAACTTAACCATGAAATATTTGGATTGGGTTGGTTTTGGATAATTGGATTATTTATTTAAAATTTTGTTCGAAAATGTAAATATATAAAAATATAATTTAATTATTTTTATATATTAAATTAAGATTAACAATTCAATTTCAATCTATATATTGAAAATTTTCTTTTTAAAATGCAATGAAACTATTTTTAAAAATTGTTGACGAATAAATTATTCAAAAAATATTAAAATTAAATAAAATTAAAATCAATATATGTATAAATAATTGTGTTATAAGTAATAAAAATTATAATTTAAAGTTAATAATAAATTCGGGTTGGTTTGAGTTGGTATTTGGTTCTGATGTCCCGAAAATCCTAATACTTAATGTGATGAGGGAAGAGCAAGGGGAGGGAAGGGTGCAAAAAGAAAAAAGTATTTTTTAAGTGAAAAAGAAGCAATTATAAAGGTTTAAAAGGTATTTTTAAGTGTACACTCTTATTCTCATGCTATTTAAGTATTTATGATCTAAGTGGAACTTTTCTTTTTGGATAATAATGCTCTCAAATTTTTAGTGCAACGGAACTAGAGAATTCAAACCTTAGACCTTTTAATCACAACATAAACGATATATCAATCGAAAATACTTTGTCCATAACACTAAATAAATATTCAATTCATACATAATGAAATTCTAGTCCATGACATGTCAGGGTAAACCAATTTGAAACTGAACTTTTCAGTTGAATTTCAGACTTGGATTAGTGTCATAACTTGTACTTTCTGATGAATGCATTGATTGGATTACAAATAAAGGCTTGGTATCTGATGGAGTTTCAGATTAAAAACAAAAAAACAAAGATTTTAGAGTTAGAATTCTTGTTGAAATAGGTGATGTTTTGGAGATTAATTTAATTGTCGACTTTGTGCAATAAGTTGGGGTAAATTTGAACATACATATTACCAGTTTAATGTTTAATTTGATGAAATAGAAAATTTAAGATAAAAATTTAGGATTTGTTTAATAGAAAATTTGAAGACAATAGATTTAATAAGAACATAATTGTATTTCAAGTTATCATATACGTGTTTGGTAACAGATTTATAAACTGGATTATAATTTAGATAATTATTGAAAATGTAATTGATATTATGTTTATAAATGATCAAAAATTTTGTAGTCGTGCACTAAATATTAGTTAACAATCAATATTATTAGTTTATTTGTAAACATCTTTTATGTTCTTTTTATATGATTATTATTTTATAATATTATATAAATTATATAATATATATTTTACTTTTCAAAAAAAGGCATTGAGTTTATAATATAATTTTGTACTTTAAAAATTCAAAATTCAAAATGTGGATATAATGAAAACATAAAAGTGTTATTTTCAGAATTTGCACTGTTTGGATACAAAAATCTGAAAACAATTTTCAAAAATAGAATCCGAGTTGTCTACCAAACACATTCATTTAACTCAATGAATTTGGGAACATAAAACATAATCTAGATTCTCTATCAACATGTCTTATTAACCCGATCTTATTTCTCAAACAATAAAGAGAACAAGATAGATTAATTTAAAGTTAGTAAGAAATTATATACTTAATAAATTTTAGATCTATTTCTTAAGATGATTAATAACAATACTTTATATTTAATAACAAAGTATTTCACATACCCAATTCTTCAAAACATTACTTTACAAACTCTATTATCTTTCTAACCTGATTTAACATGAAAACTCACATAAAGAACCCTAAAATCAATGGAGTTCAAAAGAAGAAAAAAGAAGAAGAATATGATGAAGTTGTCTGTCTTTATTGAATAAAAGAAGTGGAAGACCTTCAAAAGGAACATCATAGAAAGAAATTGTAATGAATACTTGCATAAAGAATTAAAGAATTACAACAAATCAAATGTAGACTTTAAAAAATAACAATGCCTATGCTTCTATAGTTTTAATACTCAACAAATAAAATCTTGTATCTCCAACAAAAGAATGAAAGAATAATCAATCACCCATTTCTATACTCTCGCTTCTACCCTACAAAGAATTTTCATTTTTGTATAACAAATTACAATTGAAATCAAAAGAATGGAAAAAATTAATCAAGAAGTTGGATGGTTAAATGAAGATGAACTTCCAGGAACTTCTGCTGGTGACCAAGCTGAGACAGTGTAAAGTGGCTGATCTTCCCAAGTTAGACAAAGTGCTTGAGCTGCTCCTTCTTCTTCTTCTTCAATCTTTGTGACATTGAATCCATGAGCTGATGAGTACATTTTCAGGAGGAATTGAGTCTGAAGAAGCTCTCGATCGTCGCAAATCCCGATGCATTGCAGGCCTCCTTGCTGCTCCATATCCTTCTTCCATTTCTTAAATCCAACATGTCTTTCATACCTCTCCCTTCCTTCACATGCTATCATGTTCCTTATCTCCCTCCCAAACATGTCTTCAATTTTCAACCGGGCTGAGCTGTCGGGTGGAAGACTAGCGTCGAGGGAATCAAATATGGCGGCGTAATATTTCAGTGTGGCTGCAACTCGAGTCTCCAACCTCGGTTCGTTGTGCTCAGCGGCTTCTTGTTCAGCCATGACAACAATGCTTGGGTTTGTGCTTCTTATAAGCCCCAAAAAGTCCCTCAATGCTCCTCCATTGCCATCATACAATGTCTTGTGCAGTTGGAGAATGCAATTCACTCCTACACTTTCTTGCTCCTTGACATGAAGCATCCATAGCCTCACATCCTCCAATCGGTCCACCACGGCATGGAACTCGAATGGCAGCCTCAATGCCTCAGCGAACCCTGCTAGCCTATCTCCTGTTTCGTTCAATTCCTGCTTCGACTCACCGATCCCGGTGATTCGCACATGACTTGGAGGGTTTGTTCTAGATGCCAAACTTTGGAACAAGCTTGGCCATTGCAGCCCTTGCTTTATGTCAAAGTCTATGATGTGAACCCTGTCTTTCCCTTCAAATGCTCTTAGCAACATCTCATTTGCAGTGAAGTGGATGAATTTCGGGATTGGGCTCACCTCGTTTAGAAGCCGTAGCGCTGTCCCGGTATCATCCTCAATCCGATCATATTCCCTCGGTGTCGTTATGTAAAACACCTGTGGCCAAACTCTGCTCACCCTAACTGCTAAAGCTTCTGTGTAATATGCAATCAAACGTGTAATTGGTGATGAGCCTTTTGGTGAAGCTTGACTCCCAAGTTTATCTATCAAATGGTTAATCAAACCAATGTTCTTTGATCCAATTGCTTCTACACATGCCATTAGAAGACTTATCAGCTCAAACCCTTCTTCTTCTTCCCTTTCATTCTCTAAACCAGAACCTTGATGATGATGATATGAAGGATTTCTTGAGCTTCCATTCCCAATTTCTGGCACTGATGTTGTTGCTGCTGCTGCTGCTGTAACATTCTCTGTTGGTAATCTTCTTCTCAATGCAAATCTCTCACTTTCTGATGATGAACTCGACCCCGAACCCGAACCAGAGCCTTCATGAGCCTTCACATGGCTGCTTTCTCCATCATTTCCTTCTCCCAAATCGGCGATCTCAGACAAAAATGGCGACGGTGACGAAATTACTTCACTTCCTGGAAGAAAACAGAGTCCTTCTTCATCCCCATCAGGCTGATGAAACCAGAAACTCCCACCCCCACCGCCGAATTGGCTCAGAAATAGTCTGTCTCCAGCGTCGTCTCTGCATTCTCTCTTCCTTTTGGCGCTGTTAATGGAAGAATCATCATCATCAAACCCAACTTGCTCTGCAATTCTCTTCAAGTTCTTACCTTTCCCTTTCCAAAACTCTTGCTTGATCTGCTGGTTGGTGGCGGATAGCGGCGGGAGCCTGATGTTCTGCTTCTCGACAGAGAGTGCAACCGGGCGGATTGACGGGGATCGGGCGGTGGCAGAGGTGTCTTTAGAACGGGAAAAGCTGCAGGGCAAATCCAATCTCTGTGTGCTCATTGAAGTGGGCAACTGCAAATGGCAAGCTGGAAATGGCGGCTGTGCTTCACTTCTCAATCGATTCCTTGGCGAGAGCAATGTTGAACTAGAACACCCAGCCAACATCCTCTATCTTCTTCCAACTCTTTTGCTTCGTTTTTCTAAAAAAATCAACACACCCCCACAAACCTATTTTTCCTTTTTTTCCCCTCTGTTTTTCTAAATTCCTTTTAGAGTTTATAAGTCTTTAAAAAAAAAAAAAAATCAATTCCCTTTAAGACCTAAAAAGAATGAAACTACGTGAGTGTGTGAACAATTCCGAAAAATGATATGGACAAAGAATAAAAAAGAAAAAGAACAACAACAAGAGGAATCCGATGAGAAACAAAGGAAGAATCAAAAGAAACACTGTGTGTGGCAAAATGTGTGTCCTAAAATTCAATCCCAACCCCAAAAGAAAGAATGAAAGAATGGGAAATAGATTACAAGAAGAATACTGCCTATGAAAAGAAAATCATCGGATTCCCAAAGTTTCAGAGGAAGTTCATTGGAAAAAACAGAGAGAAGAAGATTTACTTACAAACTGATGAAGAGAGTTGAAGAACCATACTCGAGAATTGAAATCGAAGCAAAATCTGAGACTCAGAACAGAGGGTGAAGCCATCACAGCAAAATCGAATCAGAACAAGCAAATCCCCAAAACCCTTCCACCAAATTCGCACAACATTCATCCAACAACTGAACAAAACAGAGAAACAACACAAAAACCCACTAAGAACATACACAGAGAGAGAAATATGGGGTTTGGGGTTTTTTTTCTTTTTTTTTTTTTTCCTTCTCTGTTTTTATGTTTAATTCAACTTCCATTTACCTGTCTCTGTCTCTGTCAATTTCCCTTGTTGTTGTTCTTTCTTTCTCTTCTCCTCTTAGTTCTGTGTGACTGATTTGATTTAGCAGCACTGAAACAAAAAACGATGGACCAGAGGGAGAAAAGAGTATTATGGACTGTGGGGACGATGATGGGTGTCCGTTGGATTTGAATCGGACGGTGGAGAAAGAGGGTGTAAGTGACCGTTGGAGTATGTCGGTGGAATATGACCGTTGAAGGAGGGGGGGGGGAATTTAGGGGGTACGGCTTCACTCTCTGTTTCTTTTTCTTCGTGTGGAAAACGTCACGCTAGACGCACGTGACTTTCTGAATAAATTGTTTTTATTTTTATTTTTTCATTTCTTTTACGTAGACCGACCGTTGGGTTACGTTACAATGACATTTTGCTTTTTCTGATGTGCCTTTGGAAATTTACCGTCGTTAATTTCCTCTTTTATAACATCCTTTACACGTGGCATAGTTCGGGAGAAAATGCAAAATTTAAATCTAAATAAATTAATGAACTATTTTGTTTTTGTTTTTTTTTTTTGCTTTTTCTTTTTAAAAATTAATATGGTTGAATTTTTGGTCAAATTTCAAAAACAAAAATAAGTTTTTAATAGCTACTTTTTTAGGTCCTGCTTGGTAATCATTTGGTTTTTTGTTTTTTTTAAAAAAAGTAAGCATATTTTATCAACATTTGTTACTATGATTTGCATCTTTAAGTACAATGTTGAATTCTTAGCCAAATTCATAACAAAAAACAGAATTCTTCTATAGGTGGTGGAAGAAACTACGACATGTCGTAATCAAGTTTTTTAAATCATTGTTAAAAAGTAGATAATCAAGAAAGAAGAAATTTGGTGGTGCAACAATCTATTTGTTTAATTTTGAAAAAAAAAAAAATCAAAAACCAAATACGATCTTATTATTTGGTAAATTTCGGCTTGCAAGCTGAAAACGTTGATAACAACGTTTGGTAAATATTAGTGTTAAGTTGTTGTGATTAGCAATTATTAAAGTTAGTCATAGTATTTGGTAAATAAATATTAAATTATCTTGCTTTAGATATAATAACTAAAATAGACATATTATTAAAATTTTATTTTTTATAATTTGAAATAATGAATTAAAATGGTATATGTTGTTTGCTTTAAATTAATTTTTAAATATTAAAGAAAATAATTTTATTCAAGAAAAGTCAATATGATATAATCTTTTTTTTAAAAAAAAAAAAGCGAGAAAGAAATAAATATATAAAATAAATCATAAATTTAATGGATAAATTTGAAAATTAAAAATTAAAAATGTAACTAAATGTTAAAAGTTAGTAAGAAACTAATTGTAGAATAGTTGTGAAATCATCATATTATAAAAATGATTTAACAGATTTAATCTTAAATCTATTTTATCAAATATAAAAGACTCAAATTTTATTATAATCACTCCAATCTCATCCAAAAGTAATCAAAACACACCGTGATTAGTTTTTCTAAATCCTAAATAGGTTAGATTTAGATATGATTAGTATTAAACTTATTTGAGTCTATCCAATAAAGTTTTTTAAACAAAAATCGTTTTTTTTCTTCTTTAAAAAAAGTGATACTTATCCCAAATTTAATGGTGAATCTGATGAAGTTAAAAGTCAGGTATCAAAATGCATTAACTTAGTAAAGTTTGAATTTTTCCTCTAATTTTGTCCTTTTGTTTTGAATTGAAGAGAACAAAATACTCTCACTACTCATTTTTATAGATTATTTAATATAAGAACTTGTTGTATTTAAATAAATATTGAGTAGAATATAATATAATCAAATATAATTTTATTAAAATACTACTTACATGGTAAAATAAGAATATTTTTTTTAAATGAAGTTTTATAGAATCAAAAAATTACCACACTTCAATGGAGGAGAACAAACGAACATATGACTTACAAGAGAATAAAAGCCAATAAAAAAGTTACTAGACCAAATAGGGTAAATTAATATCAACTAATGTATGAGCAGTATGGTTCCAGACCCAATGAACAAATCATAAGTAAACAGAAATTGATCACCCTTTTATTTCTTTAAAAAATTGATCACTTTTTTTTTTTAATAATAGCGTTAATCTATATTTATTATAATAAAACTATTTGATTTCCGGAGATAACCATCAAATATCTGATATGATCCATTAAATTGTGTTTGAATTAATAGTTTAAATACATCCAAGAATGACCTAATTATGATCCCAACTATTTTTTTAGTTCAATAATTATTGTATAATATTTTAATGCTACGCTCGTGTAGTAGACAATTATGATTATAGATGATTAGTTTGTTAAATTTAAACCCCTTAATGTGAGTTTTGATCATTCAATCCCCAAATTTCCCTAAAATAAACTCCTTGAGAAGAATTAGACAAACTATCAGTATGAATGACCTTTAGATTCCACCAAAAGTGAGTATGACCGTAATCAAATGCCAATTTTAAGTTGTAAATGTTAGAGTATTTAGTATTAAAATGTAATAGTTTGACATTATATTATTTCACTAACTGTTATTTAGTTAGCTTATTGTATATGTAAAAGTTTATTGGGTCTTAGATTTTCTAGTATTTAAGCTAACTTTCATTTCACTTGTAAAAGTTGAGAAACCCTAATCTAATTCTCCATTGTTTTTCCGTCTCTTTTTATTTTTCTTTATCTCTCTCTAAAATCTTCACATGGTATAGAGCCAAAGCTTCAGTTGAAAGAACATCCACATACTCTACCATCCCTAGTTTGAAGACAAAGGAATGGCTAAGACTGTAGAATAAGGCTTAAGGCCCAAATAGAGCTTTAACAAGATATATCAAACCCACACGGCCCAAATCCCTGTGGCCCATATTTTTAAACCTTTGAATAACATATATGTTGAAAGTGGTGTGTGTGACAAACATTATATCGATGTGTAGTCTATTTTATAAGTTACGCCTCTTATGATTCAACAAACGTTTATTCCTTTCCTTTTTAGTTTAATCAATTGTGGAAGTGGGAAATTGAAGCATTACTTTTTTTTTTTTTTGAAAATAATTAAACCATTAATTTTTTAAAAGAGTAACATGTAACCTTATTTTCTAAACTAGGTTTGAATTAGCATTTAATCTAATTAATTTTATATAATATTAAATAAAACTACATGTACTTAAAATATATACACACTTAACTTTCACGTAACATCTGAAGTGAATTTGTTTAAAAGAAAAAAAAAAAGTGACGAAGAGGAAATATACACATCGAAATGGTGCTCTTTAAAGAGTATAATGATATATTAATAGTTTGGGTGGACCGAGGTCTTTTCTGTCTCCTTAGGAATGGTTTAGTTTGAGGGTTTTTTTTAATGACAATTGACACAGACATCTAAAACCCATATTTGTTTCATAGCTTTTAGCACTTTACCTGGGAATAAGTAATTCTCAAGCATCCTCTTTCCTACAAACAAAAAATTTCTTTTCCCTTCTAAAATTGAGTGTTTTCTTTTTTTCTCTCTTCTTTTGCTTTTCATTTTATATATAATTTCATTTTGAATATAGTTAATTAATTAATTAATTAGTATTAATTTAATAAAATTAATATAAATATTTATTTTCATAAATAAATAACGGTTAATTTATTTTCAATAAAAATTATTAAATGCAATTACTTATTTACCAGAGTTAATTAATTAGTTAACAATATCTTAAATATATTTAATTAATAAACTAATTGAGTTAATACACAAAATTATTTTTCAATAATAATAATTTATTACATATTTTTTTTTATAATCAACTAATTATTTATTGAGATTAATTTTAATTTGATCCTTCATTAAAAATATAGAATCATTATTGATTATTTGTAATTGGTTAATTATTTATTGTGATTAGTTTTCATTACTTCATTTATTATTAACATATCATATATGTGTATAGATATATAAAACAAGTATTCTTTATTCATATATTTATCTCATTTTTGACATTTTAATATGATATATTATTTATTAAAAATATTTTCTTTTATTATTTAAATTACTAATATTGAACTTAATTAAAAATTAATATGATATATTAATTCATTAATTTTAGTGATAAGTTACTCAATTTTCAAATATTTATAATTAAAATTATTATTGATTCTTAATTAATTCATTTCTATCACTATATTGAATAATATTTATTAATTAATTAATTAATTGATGGAACATGAGACATACACAGCAGAATTAGGATATAATTACACTCTAATTGTTTTTAATTTAAAAGAAAATAGCATGTATTTGAAGAAAAAACAATGAATTAAAAGGGATGGGATACAACTTTTGTAGCTCCCGAACAACCCTTTTTCTCGCTGAATCTCGACCCGAACTCTTTCGGACCACAACTAGAGTTGACCTACTATCCTCTGGACTCAGAACTGAGTTGTGGGACCCGGTGGATGAAGAAAACGAGAAATGGAAAATAAAATGGATCTTTGGTTTTGGGTTTTCCCTTTGTTTTTTAGCTCAATTTTGAAAAACTAAATTTGACAAAATTGCAAGAAAAACTTTTTCAACTAAATTGAAAAGCCCAATTTATAGAGAAAAAAAAAACCATGTAACAATTGCATTAACCAAATCCATAAAAACCCAACACCTATAATCCACTATTTTAGTGGGCTTAATGTCTCCACTATAAGCCACACTTAGCCCACTATTTTGTTAGTGGAATTATCCAACAAAAGTTTGGATTTTCCCACTAACTTTAATCAAAGGGCAAAATAGTCATTTCGTCAAAGTCAAACTTTGACCAAACATTTTAACTTTTTATGATTTTTTCCGTATTGACTAATTTTGACCTCCCGAGCATGAATACGCATTCATTTTCTCAAAATTCAAATCACATTTGAATATAAGATCGGTCAAAGTTTGACTTTTCAAAGTCAAAAGTCAATTCTTTGACTTTTTACATCTTTGACCATTTCCATCATTTTCGAGCTTTCGAATATGAACGTATTCATATTCTTGATATTTAAATCACATTTAAATATTAAAGTTGTATCTCTAAACTGAAAAATCCGACCACTATATCACATATACTTGTCGGTTTCTCTCTTTTCACCTAATTCGAACAATTCGAATCATTCTATCATACTGTTCTAAGTTTATTCCATATGAGCTAGTAGGAGAACCTAATGGACCTATAGATCATGGGCTCCAACGATCCGAGATTAGCTGGTTAAACTCTTTAGACGGAGCTAATCAACATTCGTTAACTAACGGGTCATTCCACTATAATCCCGTAGTTGCACTCCCCTCACTATAGATATATTTGTATCCATTTGATATAACCATGAGTAAGCTAATCCTTCACAGGTTGTTTGTAATCTCGGTTGGGTCATAAAAATCGTTTTACCCCCAAGACTACATCATGTTCCTTAAGTTCTACCGATCCTCTAATGAACAATTGGTTTAAGGTCCAACCTATAAACCAAATTCCTCTCGGGCCAAGGAGAGGGTGGGGCCCCTTGTTCAAGACCTGGATTCAGTACTAAAGGAAACAACCTATCTACTATCCCTATAACGAGTAGGAGAATTACGTTTTACACCCTATGTTCCCAGCTATCCACCCGATCTTACTTTTGAAATGGAAGGCTTATTGGGCCAGCAATATTGAGCTACCCTCACCTATGCAGATCTAAGGATAATTTCGAGTGAACAAAAGTTCATAGTTAGCTCAAGATTAAGATTAAGTTACCTAGGTCATCAATTAACGAAATAGTCAGTTTTATACATAAAACGGCATTTGGAATGTAAAAAATGACTATTTCATGGTTCAGTCTTATGTAAACTCTTTACATAGGATGCCCCCACTCACATATCTCTATATGAACGATTCAGGATCACGTCGTTTGTACTAACTACAAAGTAGACCGCATCCATAGTGTCCCCAAAATAAGGCGCCCAACCTTATTCATATACTATAGATCATTTTTGCTATATATTTGAACTTGATCCACATTTATGTCACCACATAAAGTTCAAACTACATTAAATAGCCCCAGGACCTTAGTTTATTGGATTCAAGATTACAATTTCAATAACAACTTTATTGAAAAACAAAACAGAATATGTTTATTAATTTACAAACTTCGAGTTTTAGGACATAAAATCCAACATTAATGTATTAAATTTATATAAGATTGTCATGTTTAATTTCATAAATTAAATACAAACATATATTTTTTTAATTAAATTTTAATAGTATTTTCCATGCACAACCAAACGCACAGTCATCACATATCTTGTGAGCTAATTAGACTAAAGGGTATGGTTGACACACTATGTGTAAGTTGGATTCCTCAGCTTCCACCAAGGGATAGGTTGGCCCAAAATAGGGGTGTGCATTGAAACCGCTAAAACTGAACCGAATACTAAATCGAACCGAAATCGAATTAATGTGGTTCGGTTCAGTTTGATATGTTTTCAAACCAAATTATTGCGATTCGGTTAGGTTTCAAAGTTGAAACTGAACTGAACCGTTTTTTTAATAAATATATTAAAAATAATACACACACATTGAAACCGCTAAAATTGAACCGAATACTAAACCGAACCGAAATCGAATTAATGTGGTTCGATTCAGTTTAATATGTTTTCAAACGAATTATTGCGATTCGGTTAGGTTTCAAAGTTGAAACTGAACTGAACCGTTTTTTTAATAAATATATTAAAAATAACACACACACACGCACGCACGCGCACACACAATTTAAAAATATGAAAAAGCAATAAAAACTAAAAAAAAATGGTAAAACCGAACTGAACCGAACCGAACCAAATATAATTTAGAAAAATATGAAAAAGCATTAAAATTTAAAAAAAAAAAAAACATTGAAACCGAACATATGGTTCGGTTCGATTTCAGAAAATATAATTTTAAAAATTTGTGGTTCAGTTCGATTTGAGTCCTAAACCAAATCAAACCAAATCGTGAATACTCCTGAACCCAAATGCTCAAATTCTCTTACGTTGGCACAATTCGCATTGCCTTGATCCGAGAGGCTGAGGTTGAGGGATGATTAGCCCAAATATGTGTCCAACTCTCGTCTCTGGACCCAATTTATCTTGTCTTAGACTTCAATTCTATTTAGCATATACTCTTTTCTTATGAAAAATTTAAATGTCTATACTTGAGAAAGGTTGTACTAAAACAAAACAAATAGAAATAACACAAATGTAGGAAGGTGGAAGGTGTTCATTTGAGCATATGTGATCGTAGTAGGTTCGTATGAACAAGCACACACGTGTAGACTTTTCACACACTCCATAATCTAGTGGCCTACATTGCCAAATGCCATCTCCAGATTTTTATATATTTATTTATTTTAATTTTGACGGTCCAAACTCCAAAGGAAGAATGTTAATTACAATAAAATGGTTGGAAAAGGGAGTTATCGAAAGGTACTACTGATGATGACGACATGTCGTAATGGTCTTCTTTTCCGGAATAAAAATTCAGTTATATATTAGACATTCTTGGACATTTCAAGATTGTTAATAAATAGAGAAACTTGTGGCCTCGTTTAATGATTTTTTAGTTTTTTTTAGAAAATTGCCAAAAAATAAGATATATTTAAATGGGTTACAAGACTTTTAGTACGAGTTTTTTAAAACCAAGACTTTTGGGATAAATAAACATGGAATTTCCATTATGCCTTTAAATACATTTTAAAAAATTATTATCTTGTTCTCTGTAACCTACGTTTTGTGATTTCCATCTTTCTACAAAATATGAGATTTTTATGTTGCAATTTTTTTAGCTTGCAACGTCTCGAAACTATCTTCCAACATTCAAATTTGAAAGGTCTAATTCCAAATCATTTTTATACTTGTTTTGGGTGATTTAGGATGAGTTTACACATGTTTTAGCAAATTTTTAACTATTTTTTTTTTTTATCTCGCAACTATTTTGCAACTATCTTCCGGTATTCAAACTTAAAGGCCTAATTCTAAATAATTTTTAAACTTGTTTAGGTGATTTAGGGTTGGTACACATGTTTTAGCAAGCTTTTTAGGTTTTTTTTTTTTTTTTTTTTTTTTGTTAATCTTGCAACTATCTTACAACATTCAAATTTGAAATGCCAACTCCAAATCAATTTTATATTTGTTTTAGGTGATTTAGAATGAATTTTATACCTGTTTTAGCAAGTTTCTTAGGTAGAGGGTTTTTTGTTTTTTTTTGTTTTTTTTTTTTTTTGCAATTATTTTGCATAGATTTTAAAAAATATTGTAGAAAGTTGGATAATGAAACAAACAATTAATAGACAAATTAATGTTTATAAATTTCATTTTAAAAAGAAGAAATAAGAATTTAAATAACTATAATATGGGCCTTAACTCTTTTGTTAACTTAATCGTGGAGTTGTTCTTGACAAGTTTGAGTTGTTGAGAAAAGATAGGCAAGTCGAAGTTGAGGTCAAGGTCGAGAATGCAGGTGGCTCAAAAGAAGTAAAAGGTAGCATTAATGACCTCACAAATTTATGGAGGAAGGATACACGTGATATGTATGACTGTTAACAGAGATTTATTGAAGGGTTGTTTTTAAATATAGAAAAATGAACCAAATATTTACAAAATATAACAAAATTTTAAAACTATCAATGATAGATGTTGATAAAAGTCTATCAGTGTCTATCAACATCTATCATTGATAGTTCTAAAATTTTGCTATATTTTGTAAATATTTTCAACAATTTTACTATTTAAAATAATTTCCTTTTATTGAATGTATAAAGATTAAATTTGGATATTCTCAAAATACGCATATAGTTCATTACTTTTAAATTTTTGTAAAGAATATTTACTATTTAAACTCAATGAATGACCCTTCAAATTTTAAAATTCACCATAAAATTTATATGTTCTACAAATTTTTAACCACATGCATCACTATATATCTTTTTAACTAGTGGAGCAGACAGAAAAATATTTTTTTAATAAAAAATAGGTGTCACATCAACTTTTTATAAGTGTAACAAAACAAATCTAACTAAGAATGCTACCAAATACAAATTTTAAAGATTTACTTTTCTTAAAATTTAAATTGATTTATTAATTAATTTGTCAATCATTCTCTTAAATTAGAAAAAAAATCCCAAAATCATAGTTGATCTTTAGAAAAGTCTTTATTTTTTTTCTTTTAATACAATGTTAGGGTAGAAGATTAAATCTCTAACCTCTCGAAACGGAAAACATACAAATTTTATTTTTGCCTTATCTAAATTAAATATGCATTTATTGAGATTTAGAGTTACTCAATTTCTACCCATGTCTCTAAGGAATCTGTGGTTAACAAAAACAATAAAATTCTAGATTTATATAATTTTAAAATATATACTTTTTAAATTTAATTTAAAGATCTATTTATTTTTTAAGCTAAATAACAGTAGAAGCTTATGACTTCAACAGAAAGGAAGTTCCATCTTCTTGCCCAAAATGTGTTGCTACGATTAGTATTCTAATTTAACCTGTGTCTTCTTATCTTTATTTTCCAGGTCACCACCTCTTATCCAAATTAAAAATTTTGATCATTTACACGTGAAGATTATGTGAGATTTTCTTGATTAGATTTTGCTATCAATATTGGTTTATGTTAATTGGTAGAAACGAATGTTTTATGTTAAGAAGCAAATTTAAAGCATACCAAAAGATCCAAAAAAAAAAAAAAAAAATGAGATTCATAGACAAAACTTCGATCATAGTCGACACCCAAATTCACTTCGACTTTTTCTTGATGGAAGAAATACTCGAAATGAATGAGGTGAGTTACGAAAGATTCAAGCAAATTGAAAAAAGCAAGACTCAATAAAACTTGTTAAGAGTTCGAAATTGGCTGATTTGTTTTAGGGTGCTTAGTGTTGGCTCGTTTGGTTGTTGTCTAAGAAAATGTCTTATTAGGATGTCTCTTGAGTTGTTGTTTCTATTGAATTATTTTCCTTATTTGTTTTCCAACGATTCTTTTCTCTTAAGGATTCTTTCCTTATTTATATTCATGTCAATATTGAACAGGTCACGTTTCCTTTTTCTGCTGCATCTTTTTAAGGGCAAGTTGTTATCTTATTAGGGTTGCCGTTTTGATTGAACCTCTTTGTTTTGAAGGGTTTCATCTTTGTCTAGCGGCCGAACATGAGAAAAGAGATTATGAATTTCTGTCAATCTTGAAGTAGTTCTTGTCAATGATCTTTGTTGAGATGGTTATTCTTGATCTTAGGGTGAGCCTAAGATTTCTTCATTGCTTGAGAAGGGATTCTCTAACTTAGGGGAAGACTAAGTTTATTAAGTTAAGAGGTCTTCATAACAAGGTGGGAATATTACAATTAAGAGGTATTCTCACTCCTAGGGGGAACCTAAGAGATTGCATACTAATAATCATAAACTTAGGGGAAACCTAAGTTGCCTTGGGAGAAGATCTTGCACTTAGAGGGAGCCTAAGTGTTCATCTAGTGAATTGAGTTATTTGTGTGTCATTGCTTTTGTCATACATTTATAGATAAGTATAACATATAATTGCTTAAGTTCATATTAGCAAAAGTATCTTTTCACGGGTATATTCCCTCCTAGATATAGGTGATAGTTCACTAAATTGGGTTACCAAATTTTGTGTTCTGTCCATCTCTGTTTATCTTTTTACTTTCTAACTGTCCTTGAGATTATAGACAAAACGTGTGTGACATTACTATGATTAATTTTGTATATATTGAATAATTAGCTTGATTAGAATACAAATAAATAAAGAATAAATAGACATAAAGAGGCCCAGGAAAGAACCAGAAAAAGAAAAATACTGAAAAGGAAAAATTAAATCAGGAAAAGATACAAGAAAAATAATAATTGAAATTAAACCCTAGTTAACTTTAACACTCTCCCTCAAACTTAAGGTGGTAGAGTAACAACCAACTTGAATTATGAAGCGACCGGCTGAAGCTATGATGGAAATTGAAGAAAACTCCCGAATCAAGTCACGACAGATCTAAGTTGGAAACAGAGACCCATGAAAAACTAAAACACAGAGAACTTCTAGGTTAGAGATAGAGTCCACAAAGAACTAAAACATGAAAAACTTCTGAATTGGAAATAGAGATCTTCATAAAGAGATTTGAAATAGAACTCATGAACTACTTATTTGAAAATGGAAAAGAGACACTAAAAGATTTGAAAACAAAAACAGGGACCCATAAATGTGGAACTAAAAACGAAACAGAATCAGTAACAGAGGCATGAGTAGTTTAAAACCTAAATGCATTGGGCTCTCCTTGTAACAAGCGACGGTCTACCTCCGTCGTATTGGGGTTGATGGCCTAAATCTTATGGGTTTCATAGTTTGTAAATTTTGTACACGAATTATTTATTTAATAAAATAAGATGTTATTTTATTCAAAATTTAGTTTGCATTAACTCAATCCAATAAGCTAAGATCCAAGATTATGTTATGTAACTTAAATATGTATGTGGTTGGCATACAAGTGGATCATGTTTAAGTAAAAACCTAAATAGATTTTAGTATATGGATAAGGTTGGATGCCTTATCTCGGTGACACTACGGATACAATCAGCTTTGTAATTGTTACAATAGTAGTAAAATATTACAAATAATTTTATCTTAATTGTTCATGTAGAGACATGTGAGTGAGGGTATCCTATTCAACGAGTTTGTATAAGATCGGACCGCGAAATGATTAGTCTCTCTTTATAATACCGTTACTTGAAGAAATTAACATTTCACTATTATGACAATAGGTGACTCGACCTTAATCCTGAGTGAGGTATGAATTCCTACCTATGAAGACAATCCTTTTTTAAGGAACTCTTATACAAGAGTACCTCTGAGTGGAAGCGGATCTTTCCAAAAGTATTGTGATAGAATTATCACATTTACATTCGCACATACAGATATGCATCATAATACTAAATTACCGACATGTTTAGAGATAAATAAATAGAAGAACAAGTAAACTTACCAGTTGAAAACTCTCTTTGCAGCAAATCACTTTCGTTGGAATGACAAGCTATTGTTCAGCAACACCCAATCGTCTACCACGAACAGTCTCCATAGAACAGATGAAGAAAAGGGACGACACCACCACTTGGAACCCTCATTATTCTCAGAGTGAGAATCCAAAGAGTGGGCTCTGTTCAAATTTGGTAGAGAGGGGGAGGGAAAGAGATCGTATACAATGATAAATCAAGTGGGAGAAAGACTTGTCTATCATATAGACAAAATGCTTGATCGCTTAGGTGAAGTATATGATCGTATAGGAAAAGCTAAGCGATCGTCTATATGATCGTTTCGTAAAGCTCGGACACTTAACGATTGCTTGATAAAAGATAAGTGATAGTTTAGTAAGTAGTGTGCGCGAGTGTAAGTGATCGTTCAGTAAACAACACTATCGTATAAGCTCTGATTTACTAAGTGACGACTCTCTTGAATCACAACACACCATGAGCTATTTAAGCATCTCAAGACAATTCTTCATCTTACTCATCAATTACGAAAACGAAGAGACGCCGGGCAATTATCCCATAACTGTCCAATTAATAAATAATAAATATAATGACATTATATTCATAACCTATGGTTTAATATCATATATTAACCATAGTATTTTTTCTCCACTAGATAAAAATCATATTTATATCCAATTTCCTCCAAATTAATATATCTCATACATAAAGTCAATTATATCATATATAATTAACTAGTTCAATTATGTCATATATAATTGAACTCCCTCTTGTGAATTTGAACATTTCAAACTAACCTAAAAATTGATTCTCAATTTGTATCCAAGCTACCAAGGGGACCTTATAGACTTCTGGCTCGAAGCTCGAACGGTACGTGAGTAACTAACTAAACTCTTTAGCCACGATATCTACCATCCATTAATTATCAGCCATTTCACTAAAGACCAACAACTGAACTCTTCTTACCACAGATATATTTCTATGTCCATCGGATATAACCAATCATCAGTATGATGACCCTTCACAGATGCCCGTAAGTATAGTTGAGCCAATTTACCGTTTTGCCCCTGTAGTTATATCTTACTCCTTAAGTACCACTGATCCCTCTAATGAACAATACAACAAAGTCCTACTATATGTGAACACCTCTCGGGCCATGAGAAGATGCGTGGCGCCACATCATTCAAACACCGGGATCAACCCTTAAGGGAGCAATCTATCTGTTGGATTTTATGTCCTAAAAATCGTAGTTTGTAAATTAATAAACATATTCTATTTTGTTTTTCGATAAAGTTGTTATTGAAATTGTAATCTTGAATCCAATAAACTAAGGTCCTGAGGCTATTTAATGTAGTTTGAAATTTATATAGTGATATAAATGTGGATCAAGTTCAAATATGTAGCCAAAATGGTCTGTAGTATATGAATAAGGTTGCCTTATTCTGGGGACAATATTGATGCGGCCCATTTTGTAGTTAATACAAATGATGTGATCCTGAATCGTTCATATAGAGATATGTGAGTGGGGGCATCCTATGAAATGAGTTTGCATAAGATTGAACCATGAAATAGTCACTTTTTACGTTCTAAATGTCGTTTTATGTATAAAACTAACTATTTCGTTAATTGATGACCTAGGTAACTTAATCTTAATCCTGAGCTAACTATGAACTCCTGTTCACTCGGAATTATCCTTAGATATGCATAGGTGAGGGCAGCTTATCATCGTTGGCCCAATAAGTCTTCCATTTCAGGGGTAAGATCAGGTGGATAGATGAGAACATAGGGTGCAAGATGAAATTCACTCCTACCCGTTATAGGGATAGTAGATAGGTTGTTCCCTTTAGTACTGAATCCAGGTCTTGAACAAGGGACCCCACCCTCACCTTGGCCTGAGAAGGGTTCAGTTTATAGGTTGGATCTTAAACCAATTGTCCATTAGAGGATTAGTGAAACTTTAGGAACAAGACGTAGTCTTAGGGTAAAACGGTCTTTATGACCCAGCCGAGATTACGAACAACCTGTGAAGGATTAGCTTACTGATTGTGGTTATATCAAATAGACAGAAATATATCTACAGTGAAGGGAGTACAACTATGGGACTTTAGTGGAATAACCCGTTAGTTAACAAATGTTGATTAATTAGGACAAAGAGTTTTACCGGTTAATCTCGGATTGTTGGAGCCCATGATCTATAGGTCCATTAGGTTCCCCTACTAGCTCATATGGAATAAACTTAGAACTGTATAATAGAATAATTCGAATTATTCGAATTAGGTGAAGAGAGAGAAATCGACAAGTATATGTGATATAGTGGTCGGGTTTTTTAGTTTAGATATACAACTTCAATATTTAAATATGATTTAAATATCAAGAATATGAATACGTTCAAATTCGGAAGCTCGAAAATAATGGAAATGGTCAAAGATGTAAAAAGTCAAAGAGTTGACTTTTAACTTTGAAAAGTCAAACTTTGACCGACCTTATATTCAAATATGATTTGAATTTCGAGAAAATGAATACGGACTTATGTTCGAGAGGTCAAAATTAATCAACATAGAAAAAATCATAAAAAGTCAAAATGTTGACTTTTTGGTCAAAGTTTGACTTTGACAAAATGACTATTTTGCCCTTTTTCTAAAGTTAGTGGGAAAATCCAAACTTTTATTGGATAATTCTACTAACAAATAGTGGACTAGGTGTTGGCTTATAGAGGAGACATTAAGTCCACTTAGATAGTAGATTCTAGGTGTTGGGATTTTATGAATTGATTTCATGCAATTTTTGCATGGCCTTTTTCTATAAATATGGGCTTTGAATTTGGATTAAAAAAATTTGCCATTTTTGAAAAAATTAGTTTTCGAAATTGAGCTGAAAGAATTAAAAACCCAACCCAAAAAATCTCCATCTTTTTTCCATCTTTTTCTCTCTCTCGGGTTCTTCATCCATCGGGTCCCACAATCCGGTTCTGAGTCCAGAGGATGGTAGGTTAACTCTAGTGGTGGTTCGGAAGAGTTCGGATCAAGATTCAGCGAGGAAAAGCGGTTTTCAGGAGCTTCAAAGGTAAGTTAATTTACTATTTTTCCTTCATTTTGCATGCTAATTTCCTTTTGATTAAAAGCAATTAGAGTATAATTAGGTCCTTTTTTCCGCTGGATATGTCTCATGTTCCATCACTATCTGCTTCTCCCTACTTTGGGGGAGGAGTGAACTCCATCTTGTTTAGTCGAGTTCCTAGCTCCCAAATCAGACGAATCTCCAAAGTTGTAGGTTTGGAATTTTGGCTGCTCATACCCAAGTAAATCAAAGGACCGCCTTCAATGGTAGGAGTTCCCAACTCACTCAAAATTGAGGTCATGTTTCCAATGGTCATCCTAGTGAAGTGAAGTCTCTGTCATGAACGAGGTTATATGACGAGACATTAACACTTCATGGGCAGGTCTTATACAAACTATTTGTATAGGACGCCCCCGCTCGTATATCCCCTACACGAATGATCAAGATCAGACCATCTGTGACAAGTCACAACACTTGTAACTATTCCACAAAGCGGGCCGCATTTGTAGCGTTATCAGGATAAGGTTTCCCTCCTATATCCATATACTATAGACCATTTTGGTTATCACTTAAGACATGATCCACTTGTATGTCACCACATACATGCTTAAGTTACATAAAGACAACCAGGGATTTTAAGTTTATTGGTTTGTGGTAAAGCAAATGAAACATCAAAATGTGCAAAGTCAAGAAGTGAAGTAAATATCATATATTATACATCACAAGCGTTTGTACAAACTGATTACAAACTACAAGACACAATACTTTAGGGCATCAGTCCCAACACTTTTATCTGTATGGACGAGAGTGGCTAGATTCGTTGACTCAATAAGCCTACCATTTTAGAGATTTGTCCAAGTAAATAGTTGGGAACACAACTACACATGATGAAAACCAATCATTTCAGTCTTGAGGGTAAGTAAATGAATTTCTCCCTTAATAGCTGATTCGGGTCTTGAACAATGAGGCCTCATCCTCTCCCTGGCCTAAGGTTAATAGTTTATAGTTTGACTATAAACTGTTTGTTCATTAAAGGGATCGGTGGTAATTTAAGGAGTTAGATATAACTATATCGGTAAAACGGTAATTTGACTCAGCCATAGTTACGAGCAATTCGTGAAGGGTCAACTTACTGTTGATTGGTTATATCCATGGACACAGAAATATATCTACAATGCGAAGAGTACAGTTGTGGGTATTTAGTGAAGTGACTTATGGTTAATGAATATTGATTAATTCAATTAAAGAACTTAATTAATTAATCTCGATCTCTAGGTTCATAAGGTCCCCTTGCTAGTTCACTAAAGATAAAACAAGGAATAATTGTTTTGGAATAATTTGAATTATTCAAATTATTTAAGAAAATTAAAGGTATTACTTATATTAATGTGATTAATATAAAGTATAATGTATATTGATACATTATAGTACATACAGTTAACTGTAAATATGATTTATAATTAAAACTATTTAATATGTGAGATAATATTTGAAAAAGATTCAGATATTATTTATATGAATGGGGTTCATATAAATACTATAGATTAAAAAAGTGAATAAGATTTATATTAAAACTATAGATTAACAAAGAGATTTGCATTTTAATGTGATTAAAATGCATACTATATGATTAATTAATTAAGTTAGTTAATTAATCGTTTAAAGTATAGTGTGTATTATATTATATGATAATGTAATATTATTTTTTATAACTTCCCATGACAGGGGGTTATTCTTTTACGTGGGTGGGAGTTACTATAACTCTCTTTTCCTCTTAATCTGTATTGGAGAATACAAAAGTGAGTAGAGTTTAAAAAGTTGAATGTGATTTTCACTCGAAAAGGTTTCTCAAGCTCTCTCTACAACTTTTTTTTTTCCTTTTCCCTTTCCAAAAACTCTAAAGAAGTCTCACCACTTCATTCTTTATCGGAGAATAGCAGGTCACTGTGTGGTAGTTTCCTGCGGTTTAGCTTTTGGTGTTCGTGTTTTTTGTGGCATTCCTGTGTTTGTGCAAAGGTGTTATTTGTGATCTTCAAAAAAGGAATTTAGTAAAGAAAGAATTCTACAAGGTAAGTTCTTCCATTGCTCTTCCCCTCAAGTAGAATTGCATACTTATAGAATTTAATTATTTATCTTGTAAGTTTATATGTTCCTTCTCTGAATTTTGATGTTTTTAAGACATGATAATCAATTGCACGATGTTCACACACTTCCACAAGGAATTCCATTCCTTCATGTCGACAACTGATCAACGGAGGAAAGAAACCCTAAATCTCTGATACCATGTTAATTTGTGATATATTATAAAATAATTAACTTGTTCAGAATATAGAGAAATAAAGAATAAATAGACATCAACGTACCCAATAGTGAAAAGAAAGAGAAAAGGAAAATCTAGATAATGAAGAGATACAAGAAAAATAATGATTGGAATAAATTTTAAGTAACTTTAACAGCTATAATGTATGGTCGAATACCTTTATTTCAAAACTTATTCACTACCTCACCAAAAAGAGAAATTTTTGGCCTGGTTTTGTCATCAACAGTGCATAATCTTTAAACTTTCTTCCATTCATCCCTAAATTTTTTTAATTCTCAAAACTATCACCATTTCTTAAGATACATTCTCAACTTAGGCCTTTCCGAAAAAAAAATTGTAAAAAATATCACATCTTTTTAATCAATACATAATCCATTGTCTATTGTGAACTTGAGGAGCACAACGAGAATATGGTACCAATAAAATAAATTAATATTAAAATAAATTAAACATAATATATAAATAAAAAATAAATAAATTAACAAAATATAAAATAAGAAATTTCTCTAAATTTTTCACTTTCTCCAATTTTCATGGACTTTAACCCAATGTGTGTATATCTTCTAAAACCCATCAAATGCCACTATTTATAGGCAATTTGGCAAGTAAAAGGTGGATTACATGGACAATAATAATGTGTAATCTTGAGACCATGGACAATACATGGGGTAGTGGATAAGTGACACATAGCTAGACACTAATAATGGACATCTACATTACACCTAATTTAACATATTTATAATACTTCCCCTTAGATGCTTATTATATATGAAATATGCCTCGTTAAAACCTTACTAGAAAAAAACCCACTGGGAAAAAAAATCCTACTAAAGGAAAAAGAGTAAATATTTCATATAATCTGATACCCTTCAAAAGTATATCTACTCCCCTCATAGAAATATCATTTGAGATCTTTGAGTCGCCGCATTCCAATGTTGTGCACTAGTTTTTCAAAGGTTGCAGTCGGTAATGCCTTTATAAATAAGTCTGCTAGGTTATCTTTCAAACAAATTTGTTGTACAGTAATGTCGCCATTTTCTTCAAGATCATGAGTGTAGAAAAACTTCAGTGAAATATTTTTTGTTCTATCTCCTTTAATATATCCTCCTTTGATTTGGGTTATGCATGTTATGTTGTCTTCTTATAATATCGTTGGAAGTTTTTTACTAGAAGACAAACCACATGTTCCACGAATGTGCTATATCATTGATCTTAGCCATACACATTCTCGATTAGCCTCGTGAATTGCAGAAAGCACAATATCTAGCTGTGTGGATCAAAATTGCAGAAAATGCAATGTCTGTGTAGAAAAACCTGTTTGAGATCTAGCTGTGTGGATCAGATAAATATCCAGAATTTGCATAATCAATTAGATCAAAATTTGATTTATTTGAATAAAACAAACCCATATCGATAAGTTTTTGGAGATAATAGAGTATATGTTTAATTTCGTTCAAATATTTTTTTTGTTGAAGAAGAACTATATCTTGCTAATAAATTTACTGAAAATGCAATATCTAGTCTTGTATTATTAGCAAGATACATAAGTGCACCAAATGCACTAGGATATGGTACTTCAGGACCAAGAAATTCTTCATTATCATCTCGAGGTCCAAATATATCTTTCTTTACATTTAGTGAACGGATTTTCATTGGAATGTTTAATGGATGTGCTTTGTCCATATAGAACCTTTTCAAAACCTTTCCTGTAAGTTGACTGATGAACAAATATCTCATACGCTAAATGCTCAATTTGCAAGCTAAGGCAAAATTTTGTTTTTCCGAGATCTTTCATCTCAAATTCTTTCTTAAGATATTTTATTGCCTTTTAAAACTCTTCCGGAGTCCCAATTATATTTAAGCCATCAACATATTAATTTTCAACATGAATCTTATTCATGTAATTAATATTTAAAACATTATTTAAATATTATAAACTCTTCAATTTTGTTTAATTTCAACAAATTAAACGTTTAATGATATCATATATAATTATACAAACCCTAGTTTGAATTTGAACTCATTCAAACTCAAATCCTTATTTCAATTTGAACATTTTCAAATTGAAATCCAATTTGCACAATTCAAATTGATATCATTCCAAATTCACTCAATTTATTCATTCAAGGTGTTCATGTTTTACGAGCTAGTAGAGGGACCTTATGAACCTACAGGTCATGAGCTCCAACGATATAAGATTAATTGGCTAAAACTTTTTAGTCCAAATTAATCAGTATTCGTTAACTATCAAGTCACACCACTATAGCTTGATAGTTGCATTCACCTCACTGTAGATATATTTGTGTCTACATGATTTAACCATAACTAGTGAGTCGACCTTTCACAGGTTGTTTGTAATAACGGTTGGGTCAATATGTTGTTTTACCCACGATATTACGTCTTATTCCTTAAGTTCTTACTGATTCTCTAATGAACAATTGATTTATGATCCAATCAATAAACCAGATCCCTCTCGAGCCAATGAGAGGGTGGGGTCCCTTGTTCAAGACCTGGATTCAAAGAAAATAACCTTTCTCCTATCCCTAAATCAGGTAGACATGAATTCCATCTTGCACCCAATGTCCCCAGCTATCTACCTAGTCTTACTCCTGAAATGGGACGCTTATTGAGCCGGGGCTGTTGAGCCAACCATCACCTATGCAAATCTAATAATAATCTCGAATAAACAAGAGTTCATAGTTAGCTCAGGATTAAGATCCAATTACCTAGGTCATCTAAGCGAAATAGTCAGTATTAAACAGTAAACAACATTATTAAGTAAGAGTGACTTATTTCTTGGTCTGATCTTATGCAAACTCATTGCATAGGACACCCCTCTTCCTCATGTCAATACATGAACGAACCAGGATCACTTCTTTTGTAGCACCTTTACAACAACTTGTAACTGCTACAAAGTAAGCCGCATCCAATAGTGTTGCTAGAATAACCTTACTCATATACTATACCATTTTGGTTATTTACTCGAACTTGATCCATCTTTATGTCTCTACATAAAGTTCAAGTATTCATGTAATAGCCATGGATCTTAGTTTATTGGATATAGACTATATGAATGCAATTTAAAGATTCAATAACAACTTTGAAGAAATGTTAAATAACATCTTTATTGATAATAGAATGTGTTTAACTTTACAAACTATAAGTTTTAGGACACACAACCCAACAATACTCCCACTTGGACTGAAACTTCAGTGGATCAATATATATAAATATATACAATGTTGAGTTACACTAAGAGAATAAAAAAAATAAATACGATAAACTAGGGCATCAGATACCCATAGGAAGAGAGTGAAGATTCAGAGATTAGGGCAAGAGGGGGAATTAAGAATAGAATAAAGAAGGAAAGAGAGGTATCCAAATGGTTAAATAGGAATAAACGTGAGCGCACACAACTTAAAAGAAATCTACTACCTTTTTTCCCACACTTCTATAGCATATTTCTTAAATTGCTATAAAGAAAAGCTATAAAAGGCTATATTTCATGTAGTGTATACAGTTATAATAACAAATCCTGACTGTGATTTCTTTATAAAAACACATGGACATATTGGATTGTTGATATCCTTCTTTAAACAAATATCCATTCAAGAAATTGTACCACATTCGTCCTGATTGTTCAATCCATATAGTGATCTATGTAACTTTATTGTATATAATTCCCTGGAATCTGATTTATATGTTTCATCTACCTTAAATTATTTTGGGATTCTCATATAAATATCAATATCAAGAGATCCATATAAATATGTTGTAACTACATCTAAAAGATGCATGTCCAAATTTTCATACACAATCAGACCAATTAAATGTCTTAATGTAATTGTATCCACCATCGAAGGATATATCTTCTCATAATCAATATCAGGTCTTTATGAAAAACCTTGTGCAACTAGTTTTACTTTATATCTTGTGGCCTTATTATTTTCATTTCTTTTTCTCACAAATACTCATTTGTATCCCACAAGCTCGACGCCTTCTGGTGTTCGAACTGCTGGTCCAAAAACCCGATATTTTGAAAGCGAGTTTAGTTCTGCCTCGGTTGCTTCTTTCTACTGAAGCCAATTTTTTCTATGTAGACATTCTTCAATAGATTTTAGATCAGAATCCTCATTTTCAGATATAATATCAAGAGCAACATTATATGCAAAAATGTTGTCAACAACTACATGA
The DNA here is from genome assembly GCF_009727055.1 of Benincasa hispida. NCBI lineage: Eukaryota > Viridiplantae > Streptophyta > Magnoliopsida > Cucurbitales > Cucurbitaceae > Benincasa > Benincasa hispida. The sequence goes on from NC_052359.1 coordinate 9,376,023, forward strand.
GTTTGGTTCCATCTTTTTCTTGTCATGATATAGTTTATTGAAATCTCATTATTATCTTTAGGTATTTCACTTTCCTTACTAGTCATGTCAAGGATTTCTTCGTGGGTATTTACATCCTCAACCAAGTCTTTTTTACTATTAATTATTTTTCTTTTTGAGAATTTTTATCTTTGAAACCCACTCGTTTACCACGTTTCTGGCGTGTTCCAGACTCATTAGTGACAACTTATTGTGTTGGGATATCAATTTTCAATGGAACATTTGTAGCTGGTTATGTGATTTAGTTACTTTCTTTGCATCTGCAAATGCATATGGTAACTGATTTACTATATTTTGCAAATAAATTATCTTCGGAACTTCAAGTTTACATTAATCTGTATGGGGATCTAAATGAGACAATAACGATGCATTTCATGTAATTTCTTTTTTCAACTTCTTAATTCCTCCCCCTAATGTTGGAAAATTTGTATCATTAAAATGGCAACCAACAAATCATGTAGTATATACATCACCCATCAGGGGTTCAAGATATTTGATAATGGATGGGGAATCATATCCAATATATATTCCTAACCTCATTTGGGGGCCCATCTTAGTATGTTGTGGTGGAGTAATTGGAACATATACTACACATCCAAAAATTCTCAAATGAGAAATATTTGGCTTATAACCATAAGCTAATTGTAATGGTGAGTACTTATGATAAGATACTAGCCTAATGCGTACAAGTGACGCTGCATGCAAAATAACATGTCCTCATACAGATGTAGGAAGCTTAGCTCTCACTAGCAATTAACTGCTAACGTTTTATGAATGATTCTACTAATCCATTTTGTGTATGAATATGGGCTACAAGATGTTCAACACTTACTCCAACTGACATACAATAATTATCAAAAGCTTGAGATGTAATTTCACCAGGATGATCAAGTTGAATGGTTTTAATTGTATAATCAAGAAATTGTACTCTTAACATAATTATTTGAGCAATTAATCTTGCAAATGCAAGATCTGTTGGATTGTATCATCATGCAGCGGAAGCAACAAGGATCATTAAGCATGCTAATTCATTAATTTTGGCAGAATCTAAAGCATGCTTATACAGTAATAAGTGGACTTCAAGTCATACCTTTGTAGATCTCTTGAAATCTCGATTTCCAGCTGCAAATCTCTCCAAATCTCGTTGTAGACCACTACAAGATCTTCCCCACTATTCTCTTGGTGCTTTAAATTGAGTTGTGGCACTCAAAATAAGCTTGAATCAAGAGAACTTGGAGGATAACTTACAACAGCAACCCACTTGAAGAACTCCTTCTTCAACAAAATTTTTGAGCAAAAATTCTACCGATGGCATACCCCAAATTCACTCCAATCTTCTCAATATATTGCAGACCATCATGCAAGGAAGATAGTTGCATGAGATGCAGCTCATTCTTAGAGAAATTGAAGCTTAAAGATGGTGGGTTATGGATGAGCTACTTAAAGATGATAATGGAAAAACCATTTTTCCATTTCGTGTATTTTTTCTATTTCGAAAATCCAAATTTGATTGTAGAAAAAATAATTTGATTTCAAAAATAAAAAATTATTAATTTTATAAATTAATTTCATAAATTAATTTTTCTAATAAAATTAATAAACAATTTAAATAATTATAATTAATTTAATATCAAATATAAAATTAATTTTACACAATTCCACATTCATATATTTAAATACTAATTCTCCAATTTCGTTTAATTTCTAAAATTAAACATGTAATTATGTCTCATATAATTACTAATTCTTTTAATTCTAATTTGAATGTTTCAAATTAACTTATCACGTTACTCTAAAACTAATCCATATACGAGCTGGTCACTCCACTAAAGTCCATAGCTAAACTCCCTTCACTGTAGATATATTATGTCCACTCGATGTAACCATGATTAGTAAGTTAACCCTTCATAGGTTGTTCGTAATAACGGCTGGGTCAAATCTCTATTTTACCCCCAAGATTACCTCTTGTTCCTTAAGTCCCACTGATTCTCTAATGAACAATTGATTTGTGATCCAATCAAATAATCGAGTCCCTCTCAGGCCAAAGAAAAGGTGGGACCCCTTGTTCAAGACCTAGAACCAATACTTAAGGGAACAACCTCTCTATTATCCCTAACAACGGGTAAGAGTGAATTCCTTTTTGCACCCTATGTCCCCAGCTATCTATCTGGTCTTACTCCTAAAATAGGAGGTTATTGAGTTGGCGCTGTTGAGCCAACCTTCACCTATGCAAATATAAGGATAATCCCGACTAAACAGGAGTTGATAGTTAGCTCAGGATTAAGGTTAAGTTACCTAGGTCATCGTTTTGAAATAGCCAGTCTTAAACAGTAAACAGCGTTATAAAGTAAGAGTGACTGATTTCGTGGTCCGATCTTGTATAAACCCTTTTGCACAGGGACGCCCCCACTCCTCATGTCATAATATGTACGAATGAGGATCATATCATTTGTAGCACTTTACAACTTTTTGCAACAACTACAGAGTAGGTCGCATCCAATAATGTTACCAGAATAAGGTACCTAACCTATTCATATACTATAGTTCATTTTGACTATTTACTCGAACCTGATCCACTTTTATGTCTCTACATAAAGTTCAAGTACTCATGTAATAGTCAAGAGACTTTTAGGTTTATTGGATTTCTAGTAAGCAAAACATCTATTCAATAACAACTTATTGAATTTTCATAATAAGTTCTATTGTTTACAAACCACGAGTTTTAGGACATAAAATCCAACAAGATTTCGACTTGATAATAAGCACACGTGTGACCATCTGTTAGATACGTCTATTAATACTATAAAATATCTAAATGCTCCACTTGATGGGTTAATAGGTTCACATATATCACCACGAATTCGTTCTAAAAATGCAAGTGATTCAGTCTCGACTGGTGATGGTTTAATGATTAATTTGCCTTGAGAGCAAACATCACATGATAATTCATTATATTGAAGAATCTTTTGACTCTTCAATGGGTGTTCTTTTGAATTATCAATAATTCTTCTCATCATTATAGACCATGGATGACCTAATATGTCATGCCAAATTATAAATATGTATGGATTCATGAACTTCAAGTTCATTGTTGCATATGTTTCAATTACTCAAGTATAATATAATCCAGAAGATAAAGTAGGCAACTCTTCCAGTATACGTTTTTTATAGAAGACAGTAGATATGATATAAATATACTCCATATTATTCTTTCTATCAGTCTCAGTATGATAACCCTTACAATGTAATCTTTAAAACTAAGTAGATTTCTTTTTTATCAACTAGAGAACAATGCATTGTTAATTATAAATTTTGTTTCTCTAGAAAAAAATAATATTTGCTTTGTCAAACCATTCAATTAGATTTGCAGAACCTTATACTGTATTGACTTTTGCTTCCAACATTGTCAGTTTGGAAAATTCTTTTCTACTTATAAGTTTTGTATGTGTAGTTACACTATCTGCCAGACATAGATCTTCTTTACTCATTTTCGAGTCATCTAACATATAAAAATGATCCAGGTTTCTTCAAGATCTACTTTTAACGAGGAAAACAATAGGAGCTCATACTGATAACGTATTGTGAACTTGAGGAGTACAACGGGAACATAAATACCAATAAAATAAAATATAATAATAAAATAAATTAGACATAATATATAAATAAATAAATAAAATAACAAAATAAAAAATAAAAAATTTCTCTAAATTCTTTACTTTCTCCAATTTTCATGGATTTTATCCAATATGTATGTCTTCCAAAACTCACAAAATGTCACTATTTATAGACAATTTAACAAGTAGAAGGTGGACTACATGAATACTAATAGTGTATAATCTTGAGATACATGATAATACATGGGATAATGGATAAGTAACACATGACCCAAAACATTAATAATAGACATCTACATTACACGTAATTTAACATATTTATAATATCGTCCATATTTTAAATATTAATTAGTGCCAGACACATTTTATACAATACGTGTCAAAAGTTACATATGTGATCGTGGGTTTAGTATGAACATGCACACACGTGTAAAGCTTTCAAACAGTCCATAATCGACTGGTCTACGTTACCAATTCGAGATTTTTATTAATTATTAAATTTGACGGTGCAAAGGAAGAATTTTATATTAAATACGCTTAAAAGGGACTTGTTGAAAAATATCATTGATCACGACATGTCGTAATGCTCTTCTTTTGTCCTTGTCATATTCTTGCCTTTTCTCTCTCTCTCTCTCTCTCTCTTTTTTAAGAACAATTTTGTGGTTGAGAGTTTATTCCTTTTTATTAATGCTTTTATTCTGATTTGATAGTGGAAATCACATATTTTTTTCCACCACTTTTTCTTTTCCATTTTGATGGTAAAAACTTATTTGATAGTTATTTTATTTTTTATTCGTAGTTTTTGAAATCTGTACTTTCTTTTTTTCACAATTTATTAATCATATTTTCATCTCTTTAAATATCAAATTCTCAATCATAATAATAATAATAATAATTTTTTTTAATTTTCAAAACTTTGTTTGAATATTAAAATAATCCTCAAATGACAACAAAACAAAGAAACATAGGACGAACTTAAAAAAAAAAAAAAAAAAGAGATTTCATTTGATAACTATTTTATTTTTTGTTTTTGTCAAAAAAAAAAAAAAAGAGATTTCATTTGATAACTATTTTATTTTTTGTTTTTGTTTTTATTTTTGAAAATTAAGCTTATATCATCATCATTTCTTACCATGGTTTGTATCTTTCTTAAGTACAATGATTGAATTCTTAGTTAAATTCTTAAAACAATTTTTTGAAAGTTACTTTTTTTAGTTCTCAAAATTTAGCTTAGTTTTTTAAACAATTGATAAAAAGTAGATAACAAATGAAGAAAATTGGAGGTTGAAATAGTGTTCATAGACTTAATTTTCAGAAACAAAATGGTTACTAAACGGGGCCTAAATAGTTATCAAAGGGATCTAAATCATGTTATGCTTGACACCACATAATACTTAGTATTAATTTAACCATAGAAGTGCATCACATCGATGTGCAAGTCTTCTATTTAGCAGGTCTTATAAAACTCATTTGGTTTGATTAAGAGTTTCAAACCTACCGACTAGATTCACACATCAACATATAATTTTATAAGAAAATAAAGAAGTTGGAGAGAGTAAATTTTAGTGAGAAAAAAAGTTAAAAGTGTGCTCTGAGGCATTGAATTGACTTGACTTGAATTAAGTTTTTAATACAACTCTCTATTGTTGGGTTTTATGTCCCAAAACTAGTGGTTGGTAAACATAAGAACTTATTCTGAGAATTCAATAAAGTTGTTGTTGAATATATTGTTTTTAGAAATCTAATAAACCTAAGTCCCTTGACTATTATATGAATACTTGAACTTTATGTGGAGATATACAAGTGGATCAGGTTCGAGTAAATAATCAAAATGATCTATAGTATATGAATAAGGTTGGGTACCTTATTCTGGTAACACTATTGGATGCGGCCTACTCTGTAGTTGTTACAAAGAGTTGTATAGTGCTACAAACGAAGTGATTTTAATTCGTGCATGTTGAGACATGAGGAGTGGGGATGTCCTGTGCAAATGAGTTTTGTGCAAGATCGGACCACGAAACCAGTCATTCTTACTTTATAATGTTGTTTACAATTTAAGACTGACTATTTCAAGGCAATGACCTAGGCAACGTAACCTTAATCCTGGGCTAATTATGAACTCTTGTTTGTTCGGGATTATCCTTTGATCTACAAACGATGAGAGTAGACCAATTGCCTCTGCTCAATAAGCTTACAATTTTGGGGATAAGACCAGATCAATAACTGGGAACATAGGGTGCAAGAGGGAATTCACTCCTACCTGATTAGGGTTAGTAGAGAGGTTGTTCCCTTTAAGTACTGATTTTGGGTCTTGAACAAGAGATCTCACTCTCTCATTGGCCTGAGAGGAATTCGATTTGTTGATTGGATCATAAATCAATTGTTCATTAAGGGATCAGTGGAACTTAAGGAACAAGAGATAATTTTGGAGGTAAAACAGAGATTTAACCCAACCGTTATTACGAGCAACCTGTGAATGGTTAACTTACTAATCATGGTTATATCAAGTGAACATAATATATCTACAAGGGAGTTCAATTATGGGTTTTAGTGGAATCACCCATTAGTTAACGAATAGGGGTTAGATCGGTCTAATGAGTTTAGCTTATTAACCTCGGATCGTTGGAGCCCATGATCTGTAGGTCCGCAAGGTCCCCTACTAGCTCGTAAATGAATAAGCTCTAGAATAGTGTGATAAGTTAATTTGAAGTATTCAAATTAGAATTAAATGAATTTGGAGAAATAATATTTAAATATGATTTAAATATTTGAAGATAAATTATGTAAAAATTAATTTAATATTTGATATTAAATTAATTAGAATTATTTAAATGGTTTAAATAATTATTTATTAATTTTATTAAGAAATTTATTTATGAAATTAATTTTATAAAATTAATATTATTTTCAGTATTATTAATTAAAATTGATTTATGAAATCAATTTGAAAAATTGAAAAAGAAAAACAAAAACACAAAAATTGGAAAATAGTTTTTTCCTTTGTCTTCTACTAGTTCACCAACAACCCATATTAACTTTTCATTAACTCCAAGCATGAGCTGCATCACATGCAATAAATTTCTTTGCATGAATGTCTGCAATATATTGAAGAATTTGGAGTGTTTTGAAAGGATTTTGCAACCAAACAAAATTTTGAGAAAAATTTGAGAGAAGAAGGGTGTTCTTCTACTTGGTTGCTGCTGTGAGCTTCTCTAAATTCCCTGAATTCCAGCTTATTTTTGTAGGATTGTATCAATAGCAGCGGAAGCACAAGGATAATCTACGCATTCAAATTCACTAATTTTGGCATAATATAAAGCATGCTTCTGCAGAAAAATGGGTTTCGAGACATACCTTTTGTAGAACTTCTTCAAAGCTCATTCTCCAACTGCATTCTTCTCCATATCTTGTTGTAGACCACCTCAAGATTTTCCCCACTATTCTCTTGGTGCTCTAGATTGAGTTGTGGGACTCAAAACAAGCTTGAATCAAGGGATGAAGGAGAAAAGCTCACTACTGCAACCTTGTTGAAGAACCTTTCTTCAAACCAGTTTTTCTCTCAAAACTCTTTTGATTGCATGCCCGATTTTCACTCCAATCTCTTCATTATATTGCAGATCAATATGCAAAGAGAAGAGCTGCATGAGTTGTAGCTCATGCTTGGAGAGGCAAGATTAATGCTTATGTGTGAGCTATTTAGGTGATGGATAATGAAAAAAATTTCATTTTCCATTCAAGTGGGTTTTGTTTTCCAATTTTCCAATTTTATCTAAAAATCAAACTTTGATTTAAAAAATCTATTTGATTTTAAAAATGAAAAAAATTATTAATTTCATAAATTAATTATTAAATAAAATTTAATTAATTTAATATCAAATATTAATTATTAAACATATCCATCTTTATATATTTAAATCATATTTAAATATATAAATTTCTCCTATTCCGTTTAATTCTAAATTAAACATGTAATTAATATCTCATATAATTACTAATTTCCTTAATTCTGATTTGAACGTTTCAAATTAACTTATCAACGCTATTTTAGAGCTAGTCCATTACGAGCTAGTAGGGGGACCTCGCGGACTTACAGACATAGGCTCCACGATCTAAGATTAATCGGCTAAACTCATTAGACCAAATTAAATCCTCATTCGTTAACTAATGGGTCATTCTACTAAAGTCATAGTTGCGTTTCTAGATATATTATGTCCACATGATTTAACCATAATCAGCAAGTCGACCTTCACAGGTTGTTTGTAATAACGGCTGGGTCAACTATCCTGTTTTACCACCAAGATATACGTCTTATTCCTCAAGTCCCTACTGATCCTTAATGACAGCTGGTTTGTGACCCAATCACTAAACCGAACTCTCTCAGCCCAGTGAAATGGTGAGTCCCTTGTTCAAGACTTGGATTCAGTACTTGATGAGAACAACCTTTCTCCTATCCCTAAATCGGGTAGGTGTGAATTCCTTCTTGCACCCTATGTCCCCAGCTATCTATCCGGTCTTACCCCTGAAAGGGGAGTCTTATTGAACCGACGCGTTTGAGCCAACCCTCAACTACGCAAATCTAAGGGCAATCCCGAATAAACAGGAGTTCATAGTTAGCTCAGATCGAGTTACCTAGGTCATTTAGGTGAAATAGTCAGTCTTAAACAATAAACATCGTTATAAAGTAAGAGTGACTTATTTCTTGGTCCTGATCTTATGCAAACTCATTGCATAGACGCCCCCACTCCTCATGTCATAACATGTACAAATTAGGATCACATCGTATGTAGCACTTTACAACTCTTTGTAACATCTATAGAGTAGGCTGCATCGTGTTACCAAAATAAGGTACCCAATCTCATTCATGTACCATAGATTATTTTGACTATTTACTCGAACCTGATCCACTCTTATGTCTCCACATAAAGTTCAAATACACATACAATAGTCATGGGTCTTAGTTTATTGGATTTAGACTTTCATACAATTTATGAGATCAATAACAAGCATATTGATAATAGAAAATGTTTATCATTTTATAAACTGCGAGTTTTTAGGACATAAAACCCAACAATTTTGAGTCTCACTACTCAATCTTGAGCTCCAAGAGGATAGTAGGGAAGATCTTGGGGTGGTCTACAATAAGATTCTGTAGAGATTTGCAGCTGAATCAAAGCTTAGAAGAAGTTCTTCAAAGTTATGTTATGAAACCCATTTATTTCTGTTGAAGCATGTTTTCTTTTCTACCAAAATTAATGAATTAGAGTGCTTATGGATCCTGGTTTCTTCCACTACACATTGGTACCTTCCAACATCTATTTGATCCGCCAACTTTACAAATTGGTGTCAAATAACTCAATTTCATCTATTTCAACAGTGTTCACTATTTAGGTTTGCACATTTATTGAGAAACTCCGTCCTCTCCTCTTTCTCTCTCCCTCTCTCCAATTTTTCCTATAACTCCACATGTCGACCACCGTCATCGACCAACTTGGGCAACAATCATCATTTCCCTAACGACATGTTCTGATGACTACCTCTATCAACGATTAACTCCAGTGACCCACCCCATCACTCATCTCTAATGACTAACTCTAACAACCAACTCAGTCGACCACATACTAAAAAATAAACAAACAAACAAACACTTAGCTGGTGAATGTGTTTTTAAATACAAATTTGAAATTATTAGTTTATGGTGTTTAATAATTGTCTTATATAGTAATCTAATACAAATAAAGACATTTTGAGTGTATAGTCAAATTAAACAAACTTGTGTATAAAACACTTTTAAGAAGATGTCACCAAACACATTTGTATTTTATTATAAATAGTTTCATAAAAAATGTTTAAATGTAAATGACTTTTCAATAAAACTTTCACTGGTTTGAAAGCTCAACCATGAGTGGATACCAGTCATAGAAATTTTTTTTAAAGTTCAAGCACTATATATAGATACAAATCTAAAAGTTCATGCACTATAGTTTTAATTCATTTAAATTTGTTCTCCATGTAATATAAATTCTTGGATCTGTCATTGTCCAAGTGTGCCAGAAGTAACGAGATTCCTGATTCGAAATTCCCTTACCCCAATTGTACTAAAACAATAAAAATGATATATACCAATCATAATTAGTTTTTTTTTTTTTTTTCTATTAGTGTTTGCTTTTTTGTGTGTGGGATATATGTGATATTCAAGTTTATTCTCTATCAATGATGGTAGGAACATGGTTGTTTGTTAATTACATTTGTTACTAATAATATACCTCACATTTATATTGTCTGCTTAGAGATGGTGACATGAAAATAGAAATTTAAAAAACACTAGTCTTCCACTTCTTTGTTCAGCACTCGAGCATTCTACCAATATGGCTAAGTTAGAGTCTGACACTTTAATATTCCACTTCGAGCATAAATTCCCCATAGCTTTACTTTGAGATTCACCTAAAAGGTTTCATACCATTCAAGTTAGTTGTCCTCCCTTATATACCATGATCATTTCCGTATCTAGTTAATGTGGAACTTTGACGAACACCAACATACATGCCCTAAACCCCTTGTTGATCGTTTTTTTTTTCTTTTTTTCTTTTTTTCATATTACATTTATACATTTCACTTTTGAAAGTATATTGTAATTTTATTGTTGGTATGAAACAAGAGTATTTTGTGTGTGCTTAAGTACAATGGTTACATGTAAAAAATTGTAAAATATATGTGAATGTGTTAAGTTGACATTTCAATTGAGTGTTAAAAATTTAGGAAAATATATATGAAATTGGAGGGCTAAACAAAAAGTTAGGGAAAAAATTCAATAAAAACAAAAACCACTTTTTTACATTACAAAAAAAATGTACCGCATATTCTTAATTTAATAACTCAACTCTGCCCTCAAAATATAGACTTCTTAAGTTCTAATTCAAAAATTCAAATTGAACAATTTTGTACCCCAAACACATATTTCTTCACTCTACAAACATATTCATTTCAATTTCATAATTCAACTCAGCATTAGCTCGAAACAATCTAAAGAGTAAATTATATACTATATAAATATGAATGAGTAAAGAAAAATTGAAGTGAGAGAGAAAAATAAATCTTTTAAGAGGAAAGTTTACTAGAGAGATTTGTTTATTAGAATAGAAGAAAATTAGAGTGAGATTATAGGGATAAATTAGATAAAGAAAAGTTTAGAGGGAGAAAATTTTGGAGAGATTATTTAGAGAAAGAAATGACGACGTATATTAGAAGAGAAAGCTATGAAAATTTTAAGAAGAGGAAAAGAGAATTAAAAATTAGTCTAAAAATTATAGGAGAGAACAAGAAAATCTTTAGGGATATAAGTTTGAAAAAGAAATTAGTTGGAAAGAGATGAATAGAAGTCAAATAAGATTTTGAAAAGAAAAAAAATCTTAAGAGTGCAATTTCGGCTAGGGGTGTTCAAACAACCCAATGACCCAAAAAAATCGATCAACCCAATTCAATCCGGTTTGGGTTCGGTTATGAACTCATTTGGATTGGGTTGGATTCAAATAAACGAAAATTTTATGGGTTGAGTGTTAGTTCATAGGTTCACCTAATATAATCCAAACAAACCCGAATTTATTATTAACTTTAAAATATATATTTTTTATTACTTATAACATAATTATTTATACATATATTGATTTTTGTTTTATTTAATTCAAATATTTTTTTAGTAATTTATTCTTCGACAACTTTTAAAAGTAGTTTTTTTTTGCATTTTTTTCACTATATAAATTAAAATTGAGTTGTTAATCTTAATTCAATATATGAAAATAATTAAATTAGATTTTTACATATTTATTTTTTGCTTCTTTTTATAACAAAATTTTAAGTAAATGACCCGATTAACCCGAACCAACCCAACTCAAATATTTCATGGTTGGGTTCATTTTTTAATAAGAGTTATTTGGGTTGAAGAAATTTACAATCCGAACAATTAAGTTAAGTCTAAAAAAAATCTTTCAACCCAACCCAACCTATAAACACCCTTAATTTTGACTTAACTAAGCCTAGATTGCACATCAATATAAAGGTGGTAATTTTTTAAATTAATTTTATTATTGAAAATGAGATGCATAGATTAGATACCACTTTTGAAAAATAGAATAAAAAAAATATAATTTATTATCAAACAATTCCACTTTCTATTAAATATATTTTTAAAATTTATTTTTGTAATAAAAATTAAGCTTACCCTCCCTACTTTCACTTGTTGATTTTTTTTAATCTTGTAGAAATGTTTTTATAATTTAAACTAAATTTATGAAAACTAAAAAAAAAAAAAAACTTCTTTATCATTATTATTTTTTGGAATGTAGCTATGTACATAATTCATATTTCTTTAGACAATATAAATTATAAGAACTAATAATCTACAATTTTATCTTGTGTGCCACCACTTATTAAAAAAAAATTAAAAGAAAAACTAATTGAATGGATAATTTCATTGGTTATTGAAAGTTCAAAATTTTAGAATTTGGTTCGATAAAATTTAAAATCTAATATTAAATTTAATTCAATAAATAAGGTGAATTTTTTTAGGAAGAGGGAGAGAAAGAACATGAAAAGAAAATATAAGAAAATAGTTTGAACTTTGAAGGATAATTTTATTTTATATGAGTGGGTTTATAATTTTTGAAAAAAAAAAACAGAAAAGAAATTGTCAATCTTTGTGGGTATTCAAAACACCTTTTTTTTTTTTAAGAAAACATTTTTCAAAAGCATAATATATTTTTAATTTCTGAGAGATGAAGGCTCATCTTTGTTGACTTTGTTTTGCTCTAATTTGACTTTGGCCATGTTGGATTTTCTCAAAACAAATCTGTGTGCCCATCCAACAACACACCAAAAAGAAATTTCATCCTATTCTATCTTACACAATTCCGAACAAATGTGTACCTAATCTTTCTTTTTTTTTCTTGAAATAATGACGATGTTATGAAATCGAAAAATAAAGATAACAGAACAAAATGTAAAAGTAAAGAATCGATACATAAATTTATGTGATTCGTCAACAATGTGTTAGTTACATTCACGAAATAGAGAGAATAATTTTATCAGAAACAATGATACAAAATTACCAAATGAAAGCGCCTCTAAGATTTAAAGAGTTTATATAACTCAGTTCTCTAAGCCCTAGGGTTATAAATATAAAAGACATAAAAATGATAAATACGTAAACTCTGTACTTCGTCATTCGTCAAATAACATATTCAAAGCATTCCAACATTTACATAGGTATAGATCACGATACAAACAAACCTACAATTATGTATGAAAATCTGATAAAGAGAAAGTAACGACTTAATTGAGTAAAAAATAAATTCGAATATACTTAATTGAGTAACGTAAATATCAATATAATAGGAAAATCACATGAAATTTATATTTATATAAGAAAAACATTAGTTGATTTATTTGAACCTTCATTATACTATGGATAGAATTATTGTAGGAAAGTTAAAAAGTTATTATAAGTTAGATTAATTAACTAGGAGATTAATGGGTGTGTTATATTATTGCTCGAATTAAGGATTTGTGTACTTTATCTAGGTCAAACCAAGTAAATATTAGAGAACTAAACTAACCAAAAGCTAAAATAATTAATATGAGAGGCTTTCCTTTTTGAAATACTTGCGCATATTAGAGTTAACTAACTATTTATAGTCAAGATTGAAGACCATTTTATCTAGAATAACTACTAATAATATGAATTGAAATACTAATCACATAATCATTTTTAATTTATTTAGAGAGAGTGAAATACATATTTTGTTTCAAATAAATTTTCAAGCTTCTTTATTTGTAATTTAATTAGAATATCAACTTTTTTTTTTTTAATTAATTCAACGTGTGAAGCGAAGGATTCGAACATTTATTTTTTTGGTGTCAAGACTATATACCATAAATAATTAAGGTAAATTTAGGTGTGTTTGGCTCTCAAATTGTGCTGTGTTGAGTTAACAGTAATTGTTTGTGGAAATAATTGTTTGTGTTTAGGGTGTAAAGTGAGCTGAATTGGTAATAATTGTCTACATTTGGGGTATAGAGTTGTGTTGAGTTATGAATATCTAAGATGGTTTTTTATAACTTAAAAAAACATGCATCTTTATGGGATTTATTTGTTATTTTTTTTCTTTAATTTTTTGTTCCACTATTTAACTACCTTTTCTAAATTCTTAACCTTCATTTGAGATGTAAACTCAATAAATAAAAATATAGTTTACAACTTTCTACATTCAATTATTGCGTATAATGTTGACAAAATACTATAATTATTCATATAATCGATAATACTACAACATATTTTAATGATTATGAGCATGAATTGAATATAGATAAAAAAAAAAAAAGTAGAGTTGCCATCAGAAGTCTATTTATATGTTCACAATATATATATATATATTTATTTATTTATTTATTTATTGCAGATAATAAATCAATTTCATGCATATAAAAAAATATTGTTCATTAAGATAGTCAAGCTAATTAGTCTTACCAAGTAGATGTAAACAATACCTCTTCCTAGACTGTAGTGAGACTCCTAAGAAGCAGTCCATCTTTTGAATGCCTATGAAACATAAGGGTGACCCAATCATCATCACACAACTCAATATCAAATTGCTATAAAAGTCGACTATTAAAACACTATAGACTAATAATTTCAAGTTTGTATTTAAAAATATTTTTGTCGATCGAATTTTTTGTGTTTTTACTTTTTTTTTTCCAGTATATGATTGGTTGAGTTGGTCATTAGAGTTGATCTTTGGAGATGAACGACGAAGTTTGTAATTAGAGTTGGTCGCTCGAGGTGATCATCAAAGTTGACCACTAGCGTTGGTTGCCTAAGGCGAATGTCAATGTTGGTCATTAGAATTGGTTGTCACCAAAGTTGATCATCAAGCGGGGTTTCGCCGAAGTTGTTATCAGAGGTGGTTATCGGAGTCTGAAATTAGTTGCACGAAGGTGATCGTTGAAGTTGATTGTCAAAATGTGGTAGCGGTAGTTGTTGATAATGGCCAAGGTATGGATCCATTGAAAACATTAGAGGGAGGGAGAGTTTAGTTGGTAAAAATAATTAAACTCAATTTTACCGACATTTAAAGTTGGTAGGCCAAATGTTGAATTGATAATTTTTATAAACCCAAACCAACTTAAGTTGGTGAGCAAAACTTCTGGGTTATTTTACAACATATCTTACACATTTGAGATTTCAAAATATCAATTAATATCAATTAATATCAATATCAAAATATTTAATTACAATTTCTTTTATTTTAATTGATATTCAATTACAATTATTGAAGAAGAAAGAATTGATTCTAGTCATTGGTCCTTATCCTATCTTAATTCTCAACTAAATGATTTAATGGAATATTCTAATCCAACTTGAAAAATAACATTAGATGGTAGAATAAAATAAAATAAAATAATCAATGGAACAATCTAGTGCTCCATTCTTTTTTCTTTTATAATTACGAAATTCTATAATTAAAAATGTAATATTCTTTTAAAGTTTACAATTCAATTAATATAAATTATATTAGTGTTTTTAAAGGAAAATAATAACTTATATTAGTGTTATATATATACTTTTATCGACGTGAACAGATTGAAAATTTTGTTAAATATTCTTATGAGTAATTATTCGAAAAAATAAAATTATTGAAAATATTTTCAAATATAGCAAAATGTCATTATCTATAGTGATAGATCATGATGAACTTCTTTATAAATAAATTGATTCATTTTCTTTTATCTGAAAATAATTCTATTTTTATTTTATGCAATATTAATGTATCAATAATTAGTATTTAAAAAGAATCATTAATATCATTAGAAATTATCATAGTCTACAAACACATATTCTTAAAAACTTGGGATAAAAAAGATACATTTGGACCATACACACCCATTCTTCACCACTAAAAAAAAATGAATTTTCCAAAAGAATATTTGAACCAAACACAAACAAACACCACCCAAATAAAAATAAGAGGAAAATATTTGTCTGAAATGGATCCACATCATACATTTGAGACCAAATTCTTTATAATTAAATAAATAGAAATCATTATCCTAATTAAAATGGGACAACTGTATTGTCTGATTTATTTTTCTTTAAAGAAAAAAAAAAGAAAAAAAAAAAAAAAGAAAACTGGTTCTTCAATCTAGTACATAAACAGCAGCCATTATTATAAATATTTGTTATTGAAAGAAAAAAATTTGGCACAAAAGTCCACTCATTCCACAACCAAGATTCTTCCTTCCATTTTAAAATAATCTCCAATTCCCCAAATATCTACTCATCATCCTCTCCTACTTTCCGTCCATATCATTCCTCGCTGTATTCCTTCACTTTCTAACAAAACAAACACCTCTTGGCTCTCAGTTTTCTCAAAATCTGACAATTCTAAGCAACCCCATTACCTTGATTCTTCCTTTTTCCCTTATATGAACAACCCCTTTTGATTATTTTCTCATGATCTTCTTCCTTCTCTAATGGGTCTTAATATCTCTGTTTTTTTCCGCCTCCATATTGGGTCTCAGCCCTCGCCGCCGCCGCCGTTTCCCGGTCTCGGAGACTTGCCGGAGAGCTGTGCGGCGGATGTTTTGAAGTATTTGAGTCCGGTGGAGATTTGTAAACTTGCCAAGATGAATCGGGCTTTTCGTGGGGCGTCTTGGGCTGATTTCGTTTGGGAGTCCAAATTGCCTTCTAATTATAGGGTTCTTGTTCAACGACTGATTGGAGATGTTGGTTTGACTATGAGTAAAAGAGAGATTTATACGAGACTTTGTCAGCAGAATCGATTAGATGGTGGAAATAAGGTAATTTTAATTTCAGTGTTAGGTGTTCTTTGATTTTTGCAAAATTAGGGCAAATTGGGATTGTTTGAATTCTTTTGGCTTGCTCTGTTTCGATCATTTGTTGAATTTCTGTTTTTCGATTTTGGTTTCAGAATGTTTGGCTGGATAAATATTCAGGTGGTCTTTGCTTGTCGATTTCTTCTATGGACTTGAGGATTACTGGGATTGATGATCGGAGGTATTGGAATCGTATCTCGACTGAAGAATCGAGGTAAGTCAGATTCATCAAATGTATATTGAAAATGAACTAATTTGTTATGTGTTTTGATTGCGTTGGAATGAATCTTTGGAATTAGGATGTGGAAATCAATCTATGCTTGTTTCTTATCATTACTGTTTAAATTGGTGATGAATTTCATGGATTTGCTTGCCGAATTTCATGTAACATGTCTAGATCTCACTTTTTAAATATCATTTTGTACCATCTGTTTGTTTTAGGCAGAATGATTCCTATGGAAAGTTGCTTTTGAAACAAATATTCCAAGTTTGTAAAAACAATGATGTGCCCAACTAAGATTTGGTTTGGATCATGGATGTAAGTTTTTATCTTGAGTCATGTGGAAAATATATCTGCGTCTACCCTCTAAACATCTAAAATGGAATGGTCATTCAAAGCGTTTTCGTGTCGACAAAGCGTTTGTTTATGTGTATTCGTATCGTTTTCAGTAGTATTCTTGATGAAGTCTTGTTATCTCATTGAGATTTGATGATCTTTTGAAGCTGATAGAACTGGAAAGATAAGGTATAAGTTTGTGTGATTAGTGAAATAAGATGCATGATTTGCCTTGTTCAAGGCTTGTATGGATATCAAATTGATAGAACCGAAATATATTGAATTATAAACCCCCAAGTGTTTGAGGTATTTGGACCCTTTGAATCTTGAGATCACTCTCAAGCCCTAATTCATACTCCAAAATATTGTCATCACCAATACTCTAACAACTTTCCTTACTAATTACCAATATATCCATATTAACATTTCTAGCATAGGCATAGCACTCTTGGGATTTTGTCGCCTGCGCCGTTGAGATGGAACTGAAATCGGTTTTTGTTTTCTTGCTTGTAGATTCCACAATGTTGCGTATCTTCAGCAAATATGGTGGTTTGAAGTTGGTGGAGAGGTAGAGTTTCCGTTTCCACCAGGAACTTACAGCCTATACTTCAGATTGCAATTGGGTCGGACATCGAAGAGGTTTGGCCGTCGAATCTATAACCTCGAGCACGTTCATGGTTGGAACATAAAGCCTGTGCAATTCCAGCTTTGGACTTCAGATGGTCAGCATGCCAAAACTCAATGCTATTTAGACGAAGCTGGGAAATGGACTCTGCATCATGCAGGTAACTTCAACGTCAATGCTCGAAATGAATCGATAAGGATCAAATTCTCTATGACTCAGATTGACTGCACGCACACAAAAGGCGGTCTCTGTTTAGATTCAGTGCTGATTTACCCAGTTGAGTATGAACAGAGATCCAAGCGTCGTTGACTCGCTCGGTCTGGATTTTGTTATAGGTAGAAATTGTGTAAAAATACATAGCTGAGTGAGGTTATGAAAGCTTCTCAAATGACTGGCTTTATTTTTTCTAAGCCTATAGTTATTTGTGTTGGAAATGAGGCAATGTTTACTTAAAATGGATATTTGATTTGTTTCATTAATGTGTATTTATGGGCAGATCTCATGTGTTAGTGAATAAGAAGGGTTGTGTCATAGTGGTTCTTAAATTAGTTATTTTGCTTTTGTTTCCATAAACACTACTATTTGAAAACAATGTCTCAGTGACTAATTTTTGCTTATTATATCCCGAGATATTTTGAAAGGAGATTAAATTGGTGGCTATAATGCAAAAAACTAAACAGATGTATCTATTATTGATAAATTATGTTTTAAGATATTTTGAAAAGAGATTAAATTGGTGGTTATAATGAAAAAAACTAAACAAATGTGTCTATTACTGTTAAATTATGAATCATTTAAAATAATTATTCTTTTTAATTTATAGTTCAACTATCTGACCAGACTAAGATGTTAGTAGTTTACATTTTTTTTTCCTTCTACACCCATTTTTCAAAATATTTTTTTCAATGATGTCATTATAAATCAATTTTTAATTTTTTTTTTTTAAAATATATTGACCACTTATGAATTATAAAATTGTAACAACCTTTGTAGTATAGCTATGTCTTTTCAATTTGGGTTTTAAAAAATAGGTTGTCCAATAAAATAAACTAGCAAACAGCTGGTCATATTACAAATTTAGTTACAATGTGGTTAATTAATTACTGTTTTTAAATTTAAATTAGGATTTTATTTAGTTATTGTGGTGAATATTCATTGATGGAACATTGGAGGCTTATCTTTTAAACAAAATTTTCACATGGGGCGATAATGAATTATTGAATAGAAATATAATTTTTTTTTTTTAATAAAAGATCTAATTAGTATGCAGTTGAAATCAAAATTCTCTCATGTGTTCAAATTTATGAGTATAATGAATTTAGCCAATATCCATTTTCCAGATTTCTAATCATAAAGGGTAGAGGTGTACCTGAATTGGATTGAGTTGAAAATTTTTTAGACCAACTTGAAAATTTGGATTGATCGGGTTGGCTACTCGACTGATTCGAATTAGATCTCCAACCGAACTCAACCAAACCCTTCAAATTCGGATTAGATTGGGTTGTTGTTGGATTATTTATTTAAAATACTTAAATTTGTCTACAATATATACTAATAACTAAAACTTCATCAAATTCAAAGGTTAAATAGCAAAATCTAAGATATCTATTACAAACTTCAAACAAACATCATGAAGGTGTATATGAGTTATAATATTTATAAGTTGCGATATATATATATATATATATTAAAAATTCGGGTTGGATTACGTCAATCCGAATTTTTAAAAGTATAACCAGAACCCAAGCCAACCCGAAAAGAAACATAAAAAATTCAACTCAACCCAAAATTAAAACTAATCTAACCCAATACTTACCATTTAAGTTAGGTAATTCGAATTGTTCTGATTGTCGGATTATTTGAACACTTTCAATAATAGGTAGAAATTCTAAAAACATCTATTATTATGTTTTTATTATATTCGTATTTTGAATTTGAAATTTAAAATGTAAAATAACATTAAAAAGTTAAAAATTTTGGTGCACGGTATTTTATATTATTAACTCATTTCAATTTGTTAAATCAAAAGTTTTATTATAATATGTTATAAATGATATGATATTATAAAATAATAATTAATACAATTTATAACAGAAAACTTGTTTATAAATTAATTATTAACAATTGAAAAATAGCAATAAAGAAGGTAATAAAAAAATGGAAGGGAGATGTAGTTTTGTTTTGAATTGTTTTTAATGGAAAAAGATGGGAGTTTCTGTTTCTATTGATATTGGTAAACATATATACCATATTAAATACTAACAAAAAAAAAATACACCACTAAGTTTTGTGTGGGGTTTCCGAGTTTCAAAATACAGTCGGTCTTTAAATTTTGAGTTTAGTTTTAATTTAGACTCTAAGTTTCAAAATGTTGCAATTCTATTTTCGAGATTCACCTTTTAGTCCTAAATTTTGAAAAATAAGTGTATTTGGCCCGATTTGGGATTGTTGTAATTATTGAAAAGTAGTAAAATAGTATTGTGTAAATTTCAGCATAAACTTGAAAAAATATGTTAGAGTGTTTGATAAATAAATACAAAAATATTTTATTTTAGATATAACAACTAAAATAGACTTATAATCAACTTTTTAAATTTTTTTTTGTAATTTAATATTTTAAATAATTATTTAGTATGATAAATTTTGTTTGTTATAGAATAATTTTTAAATATTAAGGAAAATAGTTTTACGTAGAACAAATCTATATGAAATATATTTTTAAAAATGATGTATTTAACTCATGAAAAATAGAAAATAGATTTGATTAGGCGAAAAATAAATAAATATATAAAATATATCTTTTTTTAAGATTATAAAATTGAAAATCAAATATTAATTAACGGGTTTTTAAAAGTAATTTTAATAGATCTAAATCTATTCTACCAAATGCAAAAAATAATTATATAAATGACTTTTTGACACATCTAACACAATGTCAAATATAGTCTTTGATTTCTAAATTTTCAAAACATTTTAATTCGATTTTTTTAAAGGAGTGTTTTTTATTGTAAAATCCTATTTGATAACGTTCCAATTTTCAGTTTCTTATTTTTTGAGATTGAGAAACATGAATATGTTAGGTTTGTTTCTGGAAAAAAAAACAGAGAAACAAAACTTTCTTAACTGTTTATTGTTTTTCCTTATGGCATTTTTTATTTTCTGACTTTTTCTTTGTTTTATAGTTTAACTATAATTTTATTATACAAATAAAAATGTATAACATCCATTAAAATATATAAAATACAATTATAAAAAATTACATTATTTAATACTGATAAGTTCCAATAAAAAATTAATAACAATCATACAATTGTCCTAAAATAAAAAAACAACAATAACACAATTGTTTCCGTCCTTCAAATGTTGTCTATATTTAATCCGTAATATTATTTGTCACTCGATTCATTTATTTTAAATGATAAATGATGTCCACTCAAATTCAACTCAATTATATTGCTATAACAGGTTTTAAAGTGTAATAAAAGATTTAAATTTAAAATTTAAAATAAAAAATATATAAATAAAAATTGTGAAATTTAAATTTTAAAATTCAAAATAAAAATAGTATATAAGTAGAAAAATTGTTTTAAATGGTAAAGCTGCTAAAAAATTGTTTAAAAATTATTTTCAAATATAATAAAATGTCACTATCTATCACTGATTGATAGATGATGATGACCATGATACTTCGTAGATATTTTGATCATTTTTAAACAGCCCATATAAATATACCTCTGAAAATTTTTAAATTTTAAATTTTAAAATGAATAACATATAAATATAGTAAATTGGAGAATTAAAATAAATAAATAAATAAATAAGAAAAATAGAGCTATTTTATCTTGGATTCGGATTTAGATATGACATATGTGCTACAACTATCAGCCGAAAAAAATAACCATTTCCTATTAAAAAGGAATTTATACCATTAGAAAACAAATAAAAAATGGAACAGGGAGAAACTACTTTTTGTAGTTTTTGAAATTTAATTTCAACTTCAAAATTTTGGAAACAAGAAACATAATTGATAATCAAATAGTCTTGTTTCTTAAAAATTGAAAAACTGAAACTGAAAATAAGAGATATGACCATTATCAAACATGCTCTAAGTTTTCAAAAAAATGTATTTTTAGTCTCTGATGTCCGTTTGGTAACCATTTGGTTTCTTGTTTTTGTTTTTGAAAATTAAGCCTATTTAATCCACATTTCTTACAAATGCTTTGTATATCTCTTAATATAATGGTTGAATTCTTAGCCAAATTTCAAAATAAAAAAAAACTTAATTTGGAGGTGAATGTCGTATCCATAAACTTAATTTTAAAAAACAAAATGATTATCGAATAAGTTCTGAATTTTTAAGGATAAGTTGAAAATGTCACTAAAGTAATTTTTTGTTATTTAACTAATTATATAACATTTTAAATTAGAAAACTAACTTTAAATGGAAAATATCATTTTTTTTAAGATTATTATTCTAATGTAAAATATCATGTATAGTTATTTAGAATAATAAAAGAAATTACTTCAAATACATTTAAACCTATTTTTAGAAACTCGAGAGCTAAAAATGTACATTTTGTTTAAAACATAAGAATCAAATAAATCTATTCTTAAAAGTTCGAGCACTAAAAAAAATGTTTTTTTCCAGAATGTTTTAACTAGATTAAATGACAACTTTTTAATAATAAAACACAAATAAGATAGTTAGAGAAAATGTAAACTACAGTATAACAAAGAATATCCACTCGTGGAAGATGATTTTCTAGCCAGATCTCTAAGAATGTCTATTCAAGCATGGGGTGCAAACTTGGTCAATTGATTAGAAAGTTATACTTCGTATCAATTTAGTAATTACTATCTTGAATTCCAAAGATTTGGTTAAATATCTTTAAACTTCGGTTGATTAGATATTGATAATTTATTTTCTAAGTATAATAGACAATAATAGGGATTCGAATTAACCACCACATATCTCATGATTGCTAATACATATTATATATATATTTCAGTTGAGCTATACTCTTTTGGCATATATTAATAATTTTTTGACAATATTTTTTCTTTAAACTCCAACCTTTTATCCAAATTGTCATCCTAAGAAAAATTGTCGCGCATTCTAAAAAAAAGTGTTAAAATCATGTTTGGTAGCAACAAGACCATCTTAGTTAATAACATTATAACAGTAAATTTAGAAAAATTATTCAACGAGACTACCATAATATATCTATTAATCTCTCTCATATTTATCGTTATACGTGAATCTAAAAATTAACTTGTTCTCTAATAATCATTGATACAGATTCAAAATTTTTAAATCTTTTTTTTTTTCATACTTTCAACCATAAATCATATCGTAGTAATTGTTCTCTGGTGAAATTGAAATAGAGTAGAACTTAAAATTCATAAGCATTAAAAAGGTAATTAAACATTTTAATAAATACTGATATTTTGATGAGCTGTCTTCTTTTGCTTTTAAGTTTATACCTACTACTTTGTCTCTTTGCTTAAAATCAAAGAAGTGATATGTCATTTTTATCAATAGTTGTAATAAGTTGACATGTGATATTTGATATATGTGAACTTCCACGGTCCTCATGGGATGCCTAAGTCTTACAAATAAATGAGTAGACAACTTGTGGCTTTGTTGCATCATAGGAAAAAGTTAAAAGCCTCATTTCTTTTCTTTTGTGGCTTCAATTTCTATTTATGAAATCTAACAAGTTAGTTTTGTTTAGTTTATAATGGGTTCAATCATACAAAATTTTCTTGATATTGGAAGTTTTATTAAAGCTCAAATGGGTGATCTTCAGGCTTTAGGTAGAAACGATATAACGAAGAAAAGAAAGCTACTGGCCAAGAAGATGACAGTATAGACAAGCAACTGGGTTGAGAGGATGAGAGATCGAGGCCGACCCTCCCCATTTTGTGAATGGAGTGTACTACAACTTATTTGGACCTTGAGAAAGGGATAGTTTGGGTCAAAAGCCCAAACCAACCTCCTCGACCAAGGATGAGACCGAGGTTGACCCTTTCAGTTTAGTGAATGGAGCGTACTACGACCTATTTGAGCTTTTAAAAGAAGATAGTTTGGGCCAAAAATCCAAAACAAGCTCCTCAGGCTCGGCCAAGGATGAGGTTGAGGCCGAGCTCCCAAATTTGATGAAATATGGCATGCTAAATGCATACTCTGGCCTATTTGGCTTGAGAGTTAATCTGATATGACTTGGGAACTCCGAGATGAATGCCTTAGGTCAGAATTTCAATATAAATGCATCATCATGACTCTAGAGGTAGTAAGTCCATTTTAATACTCAAACTTTCTACTTGCTACACAGTTATACTTTTTGACTTAAACATCAAAGTCTGTGTGAAAAGCACCACACCAGTGGAGATCACATTCTTCTCCAAATTACAAATTTACCATTGTTGTCATGTGAATGTCAAATGTGTTTTCCTTGTCCAAATTTTGACATCAACATGATTAAAGCTCAAAGTGTAACTTAAAAACTTATTTCATCGAGTGATTTCTCTACTTCAAGATCTTCGTCCATCTTTCTTTATAATTGTTGATCTCTTTGAAGCAATAAAAAAAAAAAAGGTTCGAATTTTCTTTGATGTGGAGATGTATGACCAAAATGGGAGAGCTGGTAAGAAAGTGATGGTCGAGTGTAAGTGCGCATTTTTAACGAGTGATAAAGTTGAAATATTTCAAGTATCATATCCCAAGAGACTATTTACAAAGTACAATTTTTAAGAAAAACTTAAGAGTGAAATCAAAAGTAACCTATTAAACATAGTTGGATGGTGATTTGTGTAAGTCAATGACAACACAACAAAACGTGAGATTTAATTAAGTTTCAGCATCTAAGAAAAGTAATTAATAAATTGTGAATGCATAGCAACCACATTTTGGTTGGTGCTAACAAATATCATGCGAAAATGATTAGGATCTTAAACACTCTAATTTCATTATTTTTTGTTAACAAGCATGCATGTTCAAGAATATAGAATTAGGGTTTAAAAATGCAACATTTGAAGAACTCCAAAATTGATCCAATCTACAACAAATTTCTGATCATGAACGACTTGTGGACCATCGTAGGAGTCTTTCCCACTTTTCGTTGGCCTTAGAACTGTTTGTGGGAACCAAATTTGTAATGAATTTTAGGAAAATTTGAGGATTGGAGAGCTTTTTGTGAATGGAAAAGAAGAACAAACTCTTCTTCAAAGCAACAACTTGCATGAATCTTTTTCCATTCAATTTTTGTTTAATTTATAGAATAAATCATGCAAAAAGAAATTGCTTTTCATGTTGACACCAATTCAACATGCAAGCTAACGGGGATTGAGGTGTTTAGGTTAGTGGATTTTGCGGGAAAACCCACTAACCCTAAAATCATTTAAAATAAAATTCACAAATTCTATTTAAAATGATTTTTTATATCAAATTTGGATTTCATAAATTAAAATTATAATTTTAGATAAAATTAATTCCAATAATTAATTTTTAAATAATTAATTAAATAATTTAATTAATCAAATTAATTTAATATCAAATATTAAATTAATAATTAACACCAATCCCAAACATGATTTTCTATCCATGTACAATACTTAAATCATATTTAAATATTATCCAACTCCCTGGTTTTGTTTAATTCGATCATTAAACATTTTAATTATATCATATATAATTAATACTTTAATCCCCTAAAACTGAATTTGAACATTTCAAATTCTCTTAATATACTGTTCCAAGGCTTAGTTTGATATGAGCTAGCAGGGGATCTAATGGACCTACAGATCATGAATTTCAACAATTCGAGATTAACTAGTTAATCTCATTAACCTAATTAACCAACATTTGTTAACTACTGGGGCACTCCACTAAATCATAGTAGTTGCACTATCCTCATTGTAGATATATTTTTGTCCACTTGATTTAACCATGATTAGTAAGTCGATCATTCACAGGTTGTTTGTAATTACAGTTGGGTCAAAATTATCGTTTTACCCTCGTAATTACATCTTGCTCCTTAAGCTCCGATGATCCTCTAATGAACAATTGGTTTGCAGTACAACCATCAAATCGAGTCCTTTTCAAGCCTTAGAGTGTGCGGGGCCCCTTGTTCAAAACCTAGATTCAACACTTAAGAGAACAACCTATTTACTAACCCTAGAAGCAGGTAGGAGTGAATTCCGTCTTACAGGACTATGTCCCCAACTATCTACCCGATCTTACCCCTAAAATGGGAGGCTTATTAAGTCAACGATGTTGGGCCACTCTCACCATGAATATTAAGGGATAGTCCCAAATAAACAGAAGTTCATAGTTAGCTCAGAATTAAAATCGAGTTACCTAGGTCATCGGATTGAAATAGTCAGTCTTATCAGTAAAGGATGTTATAAAGTAAAAGTGACTATTTCATGGTTCGGTCTTATTCAAACTCATTGCTTAGGATGCCTCCACTCGCATGTCTCCACATGAATGATTTAGGCCCACATCGTTTGTAACACTTTACAATAATTTGTAACAATTAAGAAACAGGTCGCATCCATAGTGTTCCCAAGATAAGATACTTAGCCTTATCCTTATACTTATAGATCCTTTTGGCTATTACTCGAACTTGATCTACTTTTATGTCTCCACATAAAGTCCAAGTATTCATGCTATAGTCATGAGTTCTTAGTTTATTGGATTTAGGTTTAAAAGGTGAAATTCATAGTAAACCTCAATAACATATTTATTGCAAAATAGAATATGTTTAATGTCTATAATGAAGGAACCATGGAAGGTTCTTGAGCTGAAACAGGATCGAACCCAAATCCCAAAACTTAAAGAATACTTAATTTTACAGAGAAACGGAATGATCATGCATTAAATTAAAAATACAGCATGCTAATAAAAATAAGAAGAAACATAAGGAGAAAAGACATACCCTTGAAGAAATTTTCTTCTCGTGAGAAAACTCCTCTGCCAAAAAAGGCCACAAACTTGAAAGCCTAATTTATATCAAAAGCGACCACCAATCAGTTTCCTCTGTATTCTCTAGGATGAGAATCCAAGAGTGTCTGGACTCTAGCTTTTTGGTGATGGAAAGAATTAGGAAAGAAGAATTGTGAGATTGGGGAAGCAGAGAAAAATTTACATAACACTTTTGTAACAATCACAAGGAGGAGGGAGATGAAGAAGAAAATGAATTGCTTCCTACTCTTGCACGTTGTAGAGAGAAAAAAGGGGGAGGGAGTTACAATAACTCCCTCCCTAAAATTATATTTAAAAAAATAATAATAAATAAAATTAATTTTAATAAAAATTTTAATATATATTTATATGATAACCACTTTATCATATTATATATATTAAACTATATGTTATATCAAATATAGCATATAACCTATAGTTTAATATTGTATCCAATACAATATAACATATAGTTTAATTTTCTCAAACAATATTTAATATAAATCTCATTTATATTAAATTTAATTATATGAATCCAGTTCACATAATTAATATATGAATCATATTCAAATATTTATTTCTTCTCAGATAAACTTTATATTGTAATGCATCAAATACATTATAGTAAATATCATATATAATTAAATTGAATTAATTATATCACATATAATTAATTCCCCAATTAATTTGAAAAATTCAAATCAATTCAAAATTGATTCTCATAAATACCTCGTTGAGCTACAGAGGGGACCTCATAAACCTGTAGCTTGAAGCTCCAACGGTACTTGAATAATTAATTAAACTCTTTAATTAATTTACTCAACACTCATTAACTGTGAACACTCTACTAAAGACTGGCAGTTGCACTCTTTACACTACAAATATATTTCTGTGTCCATTGGATATAACCAATCAACAGCGCGACGACCCTTCACAAATTGCTCGTAAGTACAGTAGGCCAAAATTACCATTGTACCCTTATAGTTACATCTAACTCCTTAAGTACCACTAAACTTTCTAATGAACAATAAATCATAGTCCAACTATAACTAAACCCCTCTTGGGCCAGGAGAGGTGTAGTGCCATATTGCTCAAGTCTTGGAACCAACCCTTAAGAGAGCAATTTATCTACTTTCCTTTACCTTAGGGAAGGAGTGAATTCCGTCTTGTGTAAGGAATGAATTTTGTCTTGTGTAGTTGTGTTCCCAACTCTCCACTCAGACGAATCCCCAAAATGGTAGACTTGTTGAGTCGACGATCTGACCACTCTCACTCATACAAATCAAAGGATCGCCTTCATAGACAGGAGTTCATAACTCACTCAGGATTTAGTCATGTCACCTATGGTCATCCTTGTGAAATGTAAGTCTTTATTATGAACGCCATTATATAATGAGACAAGTCATTTTGTGGTCCAATCTTATACAAACTCCTTTGTATAGAATATCCCGTTCACATGTCTCCATAAGAATGATCAGGAACAAAATATTTGTAGCACTTTACAACAATTATAACATTTACAAAGTGGGTCATACTCGTAGTGTCACCAAGATAAGGTATCCAACCTCATCTGTCTACTATAGTGTTGGAATACAGAAAATATGCAATGGAAGAAAACAGGGATCATCAAACATTCTAATTCATTAATCTTGGCTTCAAATTCAGCATGCTCATAAACTAAAAAAGGGTTTCAACACTAACCTTTGAAGATACCCTTGAATCACGAATTCCAATTGCAATTCTCCCTTCTTTTGGATGTGAACCACCACAAGGTCTTCCCTACTATCCTCTTAGTGCTTTAGATTGAGTTATGAGACTCAAAATAAGCTTGAATTAAGGAAATTGAGGAGAAAGATGTTGGGATTGGTGTCCTAATTCTCCCGGAGTCTCGTAGTTTGTAATCTTCACACATTGTTATGAATAAAATAAGAGTTATTTTATTTGACATTTATTCATATCCAATAAACAAAGCTCCATGGTTATTGTATGTAAACTTAAGCATGTATATGAGATATACAAGTGGATCATGCCTTAAGTAATAACCTAAATAGGTTTCTAGTATAAGGATTAAGGAGGGATACCTGATCCTAGTGACACTACGGATACGACCTACTTTGTAGAGGTTTGTAAGTATTGTGAACTACTATAGATAGTAGATCCTGACCATTCATGTAGAGACATGCAAGCGGGGGTGTCCTATACAAGAGTTTGTATAAGACTAGACCACGAGATGATTCATCTCTCTATATGTCGTTGATACTGGAAACTTACATCTCACCTAAACGACCATAGGTGACATGACCTCAATCCTAAGTGTTTTGGGAACTCTTGCCTTTGAGGGCGGTCCTTTGATTAGTATGGGTGAGAGTGGCTAGATTTCCAACTCAACATGCTTACCTTTTTGGAAATTTGTCTAATTTGGGAGCTGGGAACTCAGTTACACAAGATGACATTCACTTCTTCCCCGAAGCAGGGGTAAGTAGATAGATTGCTCCCTTAAGGGTTGATTCCGGGACTTGAACATAGTGGCCACAGCCTCTCTTTGGAAGAGATGACTCAGTCATAGTAGGACTATGACTTATGTTCATTAGAGGGATCAGTGGTACTTAAAAAGTTAAATGTGATGGAACACGAGACATAAACAGCGGAATTAGGATCTAATTACACTCTAATTCCTTCTAATTTAAAGGAAATAAGCATACAAATGGAGGAAAAAATAGTAAATAAAAGTGGATAACAAACAACCTTTGTAGCTTCTGAACACTGCTTTTCCTCGCTGAATCTCGACCTGAACTCTTCCGGACCACCACTAGAGTTGACCTACTATCCTGTGGACTTAGAGCCGGGTTGTGGGACCTGGTGGATGAAGGAAACCGAGAGAGAGAAAAGAGATGGAAAATAAGATAGAGTTTGGGCAGGGTTTCGGTTTGCTTTTCCAGACCAATTTTGAAAACAAAAAATTGGCAAATTGTCAAAAGTCTTTTATTTAAATTTAAAAGCCCATTTTATAGAAAAAACCATGCAACAATTGCATGAACCAAATCAATAAAAATCCAACACCTATAATCCACTATCTTAATGGGCTTAATGTCTCCACTATAAACCAACACCTAGCCTACTATTTTGTTAGTGGAATTATCCAACAAAAGTTTGGATTTTCCCACTAACTATAGTCAAAGGGCAAAATAGTCATTTGGTCAAAGTCAAACTTTGCCAAAAAAAGTCAACATTTTGACTTTTAATGATTTTTTCTGTGTTGATTAATTTTGACCTCCCGAGCATGAATCCACATTCAATTTCTCGAAATTCAAATTAAATTTGAATATAAGGTCGGTCAAAGTTTGACTTTTCAAAGTCAAAAGTCAACTCTTTGACTTTTTACATCTTTGACCATTTCTATTATTTCCGAGCTTCTGAATATGAAAGTATTCATATTCTTGATATTTAAATCACATTTAAATATTAAAGTTGTATCTCTAAACTGAAAAACCCGACCACTATATCACATATACTTGTCGGTTTCTCTTTCTTCACCTAATTCGAACAATTCGAATCATTCTATCATACTGTTCTAAGTTTATTCCATATGAGCTAGTAGGGGAACCTAATGGACATATAGATTATAGGCTCTAAAGATCCGAGATTAGCTGGCTAAACTCTTTAGACGGAGCTAATCAACATTCGTTAACTAACGGGTCATTCCACTATAGTCTCGTAGTTGCACTCCCCTCACTATAGATATATTTGTGTCCATTTGATATAACCATGATTAGTAAGTCAATCATTCACAGGTTGTTCGTAATCTCGGCTGGGTCATAAAAACCGTTTTACCCTAAAAACTACATCTTGTTCCTTAAGTTCCACTGATTCTCTAATGAACAATTGGTTTAAGGTCCAACTTATACACCGAATCCCTATCGGGCCAAGGAGAGGGTGAGGCCCCTTGTTCAAGACCTGGATTCAGTACTAAAGGGAACAACCTATCTACTATCCCTATAATGGGTAGGAGTGAATTCCGTCTTGCACCCTATGTTCCCAGTTATCCACCCGATCTTACCCCTGAAATAGGAGGCTTATTGGGCCAGCGATGATGAGCTACCCTCACCTATGTAGATCTAAGGATAATTCCGAGTAAACGGGAGTTCATAGTTAGCTCAGGATTAAGATTAAGTTACCTAGGTCATCAATTAACGAAATAGTCAGTTTTATACATAAAACGACATTTAGAACGTAAAAAGTGACTATTTCATGGTTCAGTCTCATGCAAACTCATTGCATAGGATGCCCCCACTCACATATCTCTATATGAACGATTCAGGATCACATCCTTTGTACTAACTACAAAGTGGGCCACAACCATAGTGTCCCCAAAATAAGGCGCCCAACCTTATTCATATACTATAGACCATTTTGGCTATATGTTTGAACTTGATCCACATTTATGTCACTACATATAGTTCAAACTACATTAAATAGCTTCAGGACCTTAGTTTATTGGATTCAAGATTATAATTTCAATAACACCTTTATCGAAAAACAAAACATAATATGTTTATTAATTTACAAACTACGAGTTTTAGGACATAAAATCCAACAAAATGTAACTACAGGGGCATAACGGTTATTGGCTCAGCTATACTTACGAGCGATCTGTGAAGGGTTATCGCACTATTGATTGGTTGATATGGACATATAATATATTTGTGGTAAGAAGAGTTCAGCTATCGGTCTTTAGTAGAGTATCTGGCAGTTAACGGATGGTGGATCCTGTTGCTAAAGAGTTTAGTCAGTTATTCACGTACCGTTGGAGCTTCGAGCTGCAGGTTCATAAGGTCCCTTTGGTAGCTCAATAGATTCAAGTTGAGAATCAGTTCTTGGTGTTGATTTGAAATGTTAAAATTGACAAGAGGTAATTCGATTATATATGATATGATCGGTTGATGTATGAAATACATCAAGTGGAGGATTAATGTAAATGAGATTTACATTAAGTACCATGAAATAGAAAAAGAGCTATGGTTTATATATTTCAAGAGATGAAATATTAAAACTATAGGTTATAAATATAGTATGGTAAATTGGTTATCATATATATTTATTATAATATTAATTATTAGATAATTATCTCTTTTTCTCTAATAACCAATTGAGTGGGAGGTTATTGGTAGTTTCATGGTAACCGTGAGATAAAAGGAAAAATGTTTTCCTAAATTTAGTAGTTGAATTGAGATTTCAATTCTCAGTAAGTTACTCATTGTTGGCAGTCAAGTAAATGAGATTCACTAAACGATAGCTGAAGGGAGACTAGATGATCGTAGAGTGACACTACACGATAGTTCACTCAGCTGGCCGATAGCTAAACGATCACAAAGCTTCTTCTAAATGATTGGGCATCGTCTATACGATAGACTTGTCATATCCCACTTGCTCAATCATTTACTCGATTGTTCTTCCTCCGGTCTCGTCCTCTAACCAAGTCCACACAGAGTCCACACTTCTGAATTCTCATACAAGAATACCAAGGTAGCCATTGTGGTGGTGTCGTACTCAACTCGACATAATCGAGATTTTTGGAGGTCGTTCGCTGTGTTCGTGGTTGTTGTGATTGTCGTGTTACTGGTTGTTCGAATGTTCGTGATCAAGGGAGATTGAAGATGAGCCTTCAAAGGTATGCTCATTTTTTCCCTTGATTGTTTTAAAAAGCATGCTGTAATTTCGTTTTGTGCATAGCCTGTATGTTTCGTTTCTTGATTATAATTGTTAATG
This sequence comes from Benincasa hispida, assembly GCF_009727055.1. Classification (NCBI taxonomy): domain Eukaryota; kingdom Viridiplantae; phylum Streptophyta; class Magnoliopsida; order Cucurbitales; family Cucurbitaceae; genus Benincasa; species Benincasa hispida. The sequence continues at coordinate 9,408,473 of NC_052359.1, forward strand.
TTCAAATACAGAATTTGGAACGATCATTTCGCTGCTCATGGAAATCCTCATATTCGATTTTCTTCAAAAGATTTTCTGGTTTTCACTTTGAAGATCAATCTTCTTCAATCTTTTGATTTCTTTGTAAGTCAGCAACAATTGTCTGGCCATTCCACTCAGAATTTGAGCTTGTTGGGATTGGTGTCCTAATTCTCCCAGAGTCTCGTAGTTTGTAAACTTTGTACACATTGTTATTAATAAAATAAGAGTTATTTTATTTTCATTTACTCATATCCAATAAACAAAATTTCGTGATTATTGTATGTAAACTTAAACATATATGTGAGATATACAAGTGGATCATGCCTTAAGTAATAACCTAAAAGGTTTGTAGTATAAGGATAAATGAGGGATACCTTATCCTGGTGACACCACGGATGTGGCTCTCTTTGTAGAGGTTTACAAGTGTTGTGAACTACTACAGATGGTCTGATCCTGACCATTCATGTAGAGACATGTGAGCAGGGGTGTTCTATACAAAGAGTTTGTATAAGACCGGACCACGAGATGATTAGTCTCTTTATATAACGTCATTGATACTTAAGACTTACATCTCACCAAAACAACCATAGGTGACAAGACCTTAATCATGAGTGTTTTGGGAACTCCTGCCTTTGAAGGCAGTCCTTTGATTAGTATGGGTAAGAGTGGAGAGATTGCCAACTCAACAGACCTACCTTTTTGGAGATTTGTCTGATTGGGGAGCTGGGAACTCAGTTACACAAGACGGAATTCACTCATTCCCTGAAGCAGGGGTAAGTAGATAAATTGTTCCCTTAAGGGTTGATTTCGAGTCTTGAACATAGTGGCCATATCCTCTCTTCGGAAGAGAAGACCCAATCATAGTAGGATTATGACTTATTGTTCATTAGAGGAATTAGTGGTACTTAAGGAGTTAGATGTAACTACAGGGGCAAAATGGTAAATTGGCCCAACTGTACTTACGAGCGATTTGTGAAGGGTTATCCACTGTTGATTGATTAATATGGACACAGAAATACATCTGTAGTGCGGAGAGTGCAGAAGTTGGTCTTTAGTAGAGTGTCTGGCAGTTAACGGATTGTGGATCTCGTGACTAAAGAGTTTAGTCAGTTATTCACGTACCGTTGGAGCTTCAAGCTATAGGTCCATAAGGTCCCCTTGGTAGCTTCAATGGATTAAAGTTGAGAATCAGTTATTGGAGTTAGTTTGAAGTGTTCAAATTAACAAGAGGAAATTCAAAAATATATGATATAATTTGTGTGATGTATGAGATACATCAAGTGGAGGATTAATGTAAATATGATTTACATTAAGTACCATAAAATAGAAAAAGAACTATGATTTATATGTTTTATGAGATGAAATATTAAAACTATAAGTTATAAATATAATGTGGTAACTTGGTTATCATATTTATTTATAATATATTAATTATGTGATAATTAAATCTTTTTCTCTAATAATCGATTGAGTGAGAGGTTATTGGTGGTTTTATGGTAACCGTGAGATAAAAGAAAAAATATTTTTCTAATTTTTTGGAGAGTTACCTCATTTGGAAAGAACTCACGGAGAAGCTATCAAGTGAAAGAGTTTCACTAAGCGATAGCTATGCAGAGACAAAACGATCGTGGAGCTTTGACTATACGATAGTTCATCAGCTGATCATAGCTAAACGATCGAGTGTTTAGGTCTATACGATAGGCTGCCATTTACTGAACGATCAAACACATTATCTATATGATAGATAGCTTCCTATCTCCCACTTGCTCGATCGTCTACACGATCGTTGTCCTCCAGTCTCTTCCTTAAGCCAAGTTCATATAGAGCCCACAACTCCTGGATTCTCATACCAAGAATACCAAGGTAACCATTGTGGTGGTGTCCTCACTCACTTCGTGGATCAAGTTAGTCTCGATTGTGTTCGAGGAGCTTTTAGCTATTCGTGTTGTTCGTGTGGTGTTCGTTGTGTTCGTGTTGTTGGTTGTAGTCTATTCGTTGCATTCGAAAGTTGTTGTGGACACTTGTAGATTGATCGAGGTATTCGTGAAGAATATTTTTTCAAAGGTATGCATCCTTTATCCCTTGTATCATCTTAAAGTATGCTGTAATTTCTTGTTGTGCATGACCTGTTAGTTTCCGTTTTTGTACTGTAATTGATTGCGTTCAATTCGAATGGAATTTGGAACGATTCTTCCGCTGCTCATGGAAATCCTCGTGTTTGATTTCCTTCAGAGCTATATATTGCATGACTATCATGCAATCAAGAAGCATGCATGAATTACAACTACTGCTTGAATTTGTTGAGAATTGTAATGGAATTGTGACTAACTTACTTCAAAGAAAATGGGAAAATCCTAAAATTGGGGGTTTTCCACTTACATTTTTCAATTTTGTTTTTAATTATCAAACTAATTTCCAAAATCAATTTTATTTCAAAAATTGAAATTTTATTAATTTTACAAAAATTAATTCGATAATTAATTTTTCTAATAACATTAATAATTAATAATTAATAAAATAATTTAATTAATTCTAATTAATTTAATATCAAATATTAAATTAGGTAACACCAATTTCACTATTATGAATCCCTATTCATGAATTTAATATTTAAATCATATTTAAATATTAATCGATTCTCCAATATTGTTTAATTCCAAAATTAAACGTGTAATTATATCATGTATAATTACTAATTCCTTTAATTCTAATTTGAACGTTTCAAATTAACTTATCACGTTACTCTAAGACTGATCCGTTTGTGAGCTAGTAGGGGGACCTAGTGGACCTACAGATCATGGGCTCCAACGATCCGAGATTAATCGGCTAAACTCTTTACACTGAATTAATCCACATTCATTAACTACTGAGTCACTCCACTAAAGCCCAGAGTTGCGCTCCCCTCACTATAGATATATTGTATCCACTCAATAACCATGATTAGTAAGTTAACCCTTCACAGGTCGTTCGTAATAACGGTTGGGTCAAATGGCTGTTTTACCCTTGAAATTACTTCTTGTTCCTTAAGTCCCACTAATCCTCTAATGAACAATTGATTTGTGATCCGATCATCAAACCGAGTCCCTCTTGGGCCAATGAGAGGGTGGGGCCCATTTTCAAGACCCAAAGTTAGCACTAAAGGGAACAACCTTTCTACTATCCCTAAAAACGGGTAGGGAAGAACCTCTAAATTTGAACATTTCAAATTTTCTCATCACACTATTCTAAGGTTTAGTCTGTTTGTGAGCTAGTAAGAGGACCTAATGGACCTACAGATCATGAGCTCCAACAATTCGAGATTAATTGATTAAACTCTTTTAACCGAATTAACCAACATTCGATAACTACCGGGCCACTCCATTAAAGCCCAGTAGTTGTACTCTCCTTACTGTAGATATATTTCTATCCATATGATTTAACCATGATCATTAAGTCGATCCTTCACAAGTTGTTCGTATTCACAGCTGGGTCAAAATTATTGTTTTACCCTTGTAATACATCTTGCTCCTTAAGTATCTATTGATTCACTAATGAACAATTAGTTTATGGTCCTACCAATAAACCAAGTCTCTTTCGGCCACAGAAAGGGTGAGACCCTTTGCTCAAGATTAGGAGTCATTACTTAATGGAATAACCTATCTGCTAACCCTAAAACGGTTAGAAGTGAATTCCATCTTGTAGAACTATGTCCCTAGCTATCTATTCATTTTTACCCCTAAAATGGGAGGCTTATTGAGCGGCGATGTTGAGCCACTCTCACCATTGTAGACTAAAGGATAATCTCACAGGAGTTCATAGTTAGCTTAGGATTGAGATCGAGTTACCTTAGGCCATCTAGTTGAAATAGTTAGTTTTAGCAGTAAACGACATTATAAAGAAAAGTGACTATTTCGTGATCTGGTCTTATGCAAACATCTTTTGCATAGAATGCCTCCACTCGCATGTCTCCACATGAACAATTTTAGGATTACACCGTTTGTATCAAATATAAAATGGACTGCATCTATAGTATCCTCAGGATAAGGTACTCAACCTTATCCTTATATTTATATTGGCTATATACTCAAACCTGATCTTTTTTTATGTCTCCACACAAAGTTCAAATGTTCATGTTATAACTAGAGGTTCGTTAGTTCATTGGATTTAGGCTTTAACAAGTGCAATTTACATGTTCAATAACAACTTTATTGAATAAACCTCAATAACATCTTTATTGAAAATAAATATGTTTAAAGATTACAAATTGCGAGTTTTATGATATATAAGTAAGAATAAATATACCATTATAGACTATTCTATCAAAGTAAAATTTTGGAAAATAGTGACCTCCTTGTAGAGATGTCCAAAAAATCCGCGGGGTCGAGCCTCGCGGGTGCCCACCCCGAACGGGGCAGGGAATCCCTGAATACACGGGGAATGGGAGAGTGAGTGGGGAATCTTTTTTCCTGTTTACAATTCGGGGCTGGGGAAGGGGAATATATTCCCCATCCTTGGCCCCACCCTGACTTTGTATTTTTAATATATTCATATTAATATTTTAGACTTTATTAAGATAATTATGGATGTTTTAATTATTTAAGTTCAAGATTTTCATTACTTTAATTCTTAAGATGTTGTAATATTCAAGATAAGATGCTCTAGTTGAATTTTAATTTTTACAAATTATGAGAATTTAACATTTTAGTTATATTTTTTAAATTGCATATGTATTATTGTTTTAATTAGTAAAATTGATAATATTTCATTTAAATGAAAATTTCATTGAAAATATTTAAAGAATTGTAAATTAAAAAAAATGTTAAAGAAAAATAACCGCGAGACATTTTTTCCGGCGGGGAAATTCTCTACCTCCTCGTGACAATATAATCTACACACGTAATGGGTGTTTTTTTGGCTTGATTCAACCTGTATGAAGGAGAATCTGGCTTTGCCATTCTAAATCTGTAGTAAACGTCGATTTCAAGCACTAACTTTGAAGATTTTCGTTCTTGAAATGGTGAGGTGGGTCTAAATTTCTAATAGGTATTTGGGTGGTAAAACAACGGAATCTAATTTTGGGTTCAAAGACAACGGAAAAGACGGGTCAAGATGAAGAACATATGCATTGTTTTGGAAATCAAGATTTTTTTTCCCCTTTTCCCTTTTTAGGTTTTTTATTTTTCTCAATTACACATGTTGTGCATTTAAGGATAATTGAGTAATTGGGCTCCTACATCATAATTCCCAACAGAAACCAACCAAAACAAAGGGCGCTGTAAGATTTGGTTATTATTGGACAGAATTGATAAATGAGCCTCTTTGATGGCCCATTTGTGTAGTTTGAAATAAAATTAAAAGTAACCACTATTTTTTTAAATACATAGCTACAACTCGGTTAAAAATTACTTTTGATCCCTCAACTTTCATTAAAGTAAATAATTTTTGTTAGTAATAATTTAGTTTCTATACTTTTAAATTTGTAATTTAGTCTTTGAACTTTAATAAGTAACAATTTGGTGCTTATACTTTACAATTTGTAACGAATTAATTCTTGTTGTGAAAATATTCTTAAGATTTAATGAAATTTGTTACATATGTAGATTGTTATATTGATTGAAAATCAATTTTTTCTATGAACTAATCACATAATAAAATTCAACACTTAATTTTGAAGAGGTTTTTCATGATAGGGACTAATTTGTTACAATTTTCAAAATATAAGTACTAAATTGTTACTTATAAAGTTTAGGGACAAAATTTGTTACAAATATGAAAGAACGAGAACTAATTCATTACAACTAAAGTTTAAGCACTAAAAGTAATTTTTAACCTTAAAAATTTTATTTGTATTTTATAATATAACTAGGGGTGTTCGTGGGTTGAGTTAGATTGGGTTTAGGGATATTTTAGACCCAACCCTATGCTTCGGTTTGAGTATTTCTCTAACTCAAACTAACACTTATTAAATTATGAACTCAAACCAACCCAACCCGTTAAAAATGGGTTAGGTTGGTCGGTTCTATCAGTTCTCTTTAAAAAAAAGTTTGAGAGGATCTTACTTCTTAGTTCTTTACTCATGATCTCATATGGAAAATATTAAATGACTTAATAATGTTTAAAGATATGAAGTAACTATATAATATTTACAAAAAAGTCTATCAAGTCTACACAATTCACAATAAAGACTATAACGTTTTCAAATGTCTACAAAAGTCTTCAAAATCCACAAACACGACTGTAGTGTCCACAAAATCCACTAAAAAGAGTCGTCCATTGAATTTTTGAATGGCAACCAACAGACTTAAATGATCCATTCATGATCCTGTATATGTATGAAAATATTTAGACTACTATCAAATTTTTGTAACTTCTTTTTATTTTTATTTTATTGATGATAACTTACCACAAATTCCACTTCCAATGAGTGTTTCTATAAGAAACTTTCTCATAATTTTTCAAACCCTTCGTCTGTAATCTTGCATTGCTCCTTGAACTCTAAAAAAATTTTAGAAAATAAATTATACAAGAATGTTTCCACAATTCCAATATATTGATGTAGTGTAAATATATAAAAGGTAACAGTATAATATACCTGATAAAACTTGATTACAAGTTTCTAATTCTTCAATTTGTGGAGCTAGATCTAATAACATCGACTTCACACAGCCAATTTTGTGTACATATTAAAGCTTCCACCATCTTAGGATTTAAAGAACTTCTAAAAGAGTAAGTATTCTACGTCCGATATTAAATGCTAATTCATAAGCAACTGTTGACACTGGTACGACTAAGACATCTCGAGCAACTTCTTATAAAACTTTGTATTTGGGAGTATTTAATTTTCACTAATTCAAAATGTCAAAATTGTCAATCAGATCCTCATTAGGTTCTATCAAATATCTCTCTACATCATTTCTTATTTCATTCAAAATTTTCTCTTTTCTTCTTCATTTGTATTCTAATTATAAATCCATTTCCATGTCATCACAATCATCGCTCATTTTAACTATATGACATGGTTGTTCAAAAGCACGACCACTTGAATCACTTGTCTCATAAAACTCATACTATTGCATCAAACTAACTTTCACCTCATCAATCATTGTTCTAGCAACTCCATCCCTATAGATATTTATGAAACAAAAGGACACATAATCCAACTTATATCATGGATCAAGCACAATAGTTAGAAATAATACTTTATTCATCTTGTCAAGAGACCCAAAATACTTAAAAATTTCATTCGCATATTGGAAGTCATAGTATATATCACACTATTTACATTTTGGCTCCAACCTATCAAACGTCGTTGAATCTCACAAGTTCATGAAAGAATATATCATAAGTGACATAAGTTGAACCACTAACCTTCAATGTAAGATCATAGAACATCTTCAAGAATTTGACAAATGTTCTAACATGGTTCCAATTGGCTAAGTTCAGTGGCCCCTTTCTTTTATTTCCATTCTCGTGTTCAGTAAAGTGATGTACAAAATCTTCATCCTCTTCTTCTAAGCATTGAAAAGCCTTTTCAAATTTTAAGGCATGATCAAACATCAAATCCATCTTGTAGACACATCTAGACAAACAAGGGTTTTAGCTTCAATCTTTTTATGTCCAACACATTCTAAAAAAGTTTTCAATCGCTTGGGAGAAGATGTAACATATTCTACAATATTTCGCACACTAGCTATCGAATCATGCAATTCTTTAAATCCATCATTGACAATCAAGTTCATAATATGAGCACAACTTCTCATATGCAATAATTCACCATCTAAAATAAGAGACTTCAAAATCTTTAGTTTTCTCTTCATATATGAGATGGCTGAATCATTTGAAGTTGCATTATCAACAACAATTGAAAAAACTTTACCAATACCTCAATCCAATAAACAACATTCAATTACTTTACCAATTGTCTCTCCCTTATGATTAGGCACTTGACAAAATTCAATATTATATTTTGTAAATTCCATTCAGAATCAACAAAATGTGAACCATGTAATCGATGTTCTATAAGGAAGTCCAAGTATCTGGTGTAATGCTTACTCTTTGACCACTTTTGATTAAAGTTGATTTCAACAATTTTTTTTCATCCACATACACTTGATAAATATCCCTAACAATTTGATTCTTGAAGGAATATCAAACTTAGGACATGCAAAATTACAAAATTCTTTAAATCCCACTGTCTCTATAAATCTAAATGGTAACTCAAACAATACTAGCATCTTAGCACATGCATTTCTAACTCTTTGTTGATTAAAAATAGTAAACAAAAAATTCATTTTGATGACACCTTTAACATCAGTTTCATTCGATTGAAACTTTAGTATGGTTTTCCGTATAGGTTACTCTCTAAATGGATAATTTTTACATTGTTTTCTCAAATGCTTCCATAAGGTACTAGTTCCACATGAAGAAGTGTCACAAGCATAATCTTTATCACATTAATTATATTTGCATATAATACCTTCGATGTTAGACTTTTCCATATTTGTAAAATGATCCTACACTGAAGATGATGACTGTTCGTTTTCTCTTGTCAATGACTGGCATTGTTGATGGTTTAGAACATTCATCTGGAACATTTATAGGTGGTGATTCATTGTCGATAACTCATTGTTTTCTATCTATAATATTACAAATAAAAAAACAAAAAAGTTTGTGAGCATGGATGAATTGTAAATTAATGATAAATAATTATATAAAAAAAAAAGAAAAAGAAAAAGGGAGTTGGGTGGCAAACCAGTGACGGCGTGAAGATCGAACGATGAATATTGAAAACATCTAAGCAACTCTGAGATGGAAGCAACTTCGAGACTTCGAGATTGAGAACGTTCGACTACTCCGAGATTGAAAGCGTGAAGCAACTCAGAGACGAAAGGTCGAACAATGAGACGCTAGACGGAAGTCACGATTCAGAACGAAAGAGTGAAGACGAAATTCAGAAGAATGAGGAGGAAATGATATGGCAGAGTCATGAGACGAAGATGGAAGATTGAAAACGTCCATCCACGAATCCCTATATGAAAACGTGTCAAGCATCTGCGGCTAGGCACTGAAGAACGCTGTGGGGCGTGAAGGGACTCTAAAAATCCAGCGTGAAAAGAGTAAAAAAAAAAAAACAATTTTGATGGGGCTATGCGGGTCGGTTCGGTTTAAATTGATCTTTTTTTCCTTTGAACCCCTGAACAAAACCCTATAATTTGTAAACTTTTTGTCGAAATGAGTATAACTTAATTAACATGAACAATGTAATGTCAACCTCGAGGTTAGAAGTTCAATTTTTATATCTACAACTATATATTAAAAATAAAAACTTTGAAAAACTTTAAGCGTCTCATCGTTCAAGATTGAGATAACGTCCGACTACTCCGAGACGGAAGCAACTCTGAGATTGAAAGCATGAAGCAACTCAGAGATGGAAGGTCAAACGATGAGATGCTAGATGGAAGTCACGATTTGAAACGGAGGAGTTGAAGATGAGACTCGGAAGAATGAGAAGGAAATGATACGCCAGACTCATGAGACGAATACGGAAGATTGAAAACGTCCATCCACGAATCCCTATGTGAAACGTGTCGAGCATTTGCGACTAGGCACTGAAGAATGTTGTGGGGCGTGAAGGAATCCTAAAAATCCAGTGTGAAAAAAGTAAAAAAAATAAAATAAAATAATAATTTTATGGGGTTATGCGGGTCGGTTTGGTTTAAATCGAAAATTTTCCCTCTGAATCTCTGAACAAAACTGACCTGCTCAGTTTCACTAAAAAAAAACCAATCATTTTTTTTAGAACCAACCCAAACTAAGTGGATTGAGTTGGGTTGCTCAGTTTTTTCGAGTCTTCATTTTTTTTTAACACGCCTACCTATAATTTGTAATTTTTTCATCGAAATGACCATAACTCAATTAGCATGAACAATGTAATATTAACCTCAAGGTTAGAGGTACAATTCTTATATCTACAACCACATATTAAAAATAAAAACTTTGTAAGGCTTCGTCAAACTTTAAGCGTCTCATCGTTCGAGATTGTCCGACTACTCTGAGATGGAAGCAACTCCGAGATTGAAACCACGAAGCAACTCAGAGATGGAAGGTCAAACGATGAGACGCTAGACGGAAGTCACGATTCAGAACGGAAGAGTCGAAGATGAAACTCAGAAGAATGAGAAGGAAATGATACGCCAGACTCATGAGACGAAGATGGAAGATTGAAAACGTCCATCCACGAATCCCTATGTGAAATGTGTCAAGCATCTACAGCTAGGCACTAAAGAATGTTGTGGGGCGTGAAGGAACTCTAAAAATCCGGCATGAAAAAAGTAAAAAAAAAAAACAAAACAAAAAACAATTTTTATGGGGCTATGTGGGTCGGTTCTGTTCAAATCGAAATTTTGCCCTCTAAACCCCTGAACAAAACCGGCCTACTCGGGTTCACTAAAAAAAACAAACCAAACCATTTCTATTTTAGAACCAACCCAAACTAGGTGGGTTGGGTTGGGTTGCTCGGTTTTTTCAAGTCTTCGATTTTTTTGAACACCCCTGCCTATAATTTGTAAATTTTTCGTCGAAATGAGCACAACTCAATTAACATGAATAATGTAATATCAACCTCGAGGTTAGAGGTTCAATTCTTATATCTACAATCACATATTAAAAATAAAAACTTTGTAAGACTTCAACCCTCTAATCGTCTTGTTTTTTCCTAACATATGGAGATAAATTAAGATGCTGACGGTAAACTGAGCTTAATTCAATGGTAATTGATATGATATTTCTCCCTAAAAATGAGAGGTTTGATTGCCCATCTAAAATTATACTAAAAAAATTAAAATTTTGATGGATTCTTGTATATCCTTCTATGTGATATTATTAGAGCCTATTATAATATATCTTCTATTGGCGTATAGGAATTGTATAAGGAACTATATAATAATAATAAAAAGGAGGGGCTAGAAACATTAATAGACTAATATTATTAAAATGGCAATTGATTGTGATCCCCTAAACCACCTTTTTCATTATTAAATAATTTTTTTTTGCATAAAAATATCTTCTTATCAATGAATTACTTGTTCTTTTCTTCATAGTCTTCATTGTTATTGTAATTGATGAATAAATTTAATACTCAATTTTATGTTTGACTTTATGTTACTAATTATAATTGTTCTTTATGACTTTGATGTTAATTTACTTGTATCTATCCTGAAAACTATAGTTTATAACTTTCAATAAGCTACTATGGAATGTTCATTATTTAACCCAAATTATAGCTTTAAGTATAATTAGACTTAAGTTATTGGTATCTATATTCTTACTTATCCATTAAATTATTTAAGTTAAATTATAAATTTAACTTTTGAACATTGAGAATCGTATTTATTTGGTTCTTGAGCTTTTAAAATTATCTAATAGATCTTTTATTATTTACATTTGTATCGGATAGGTCTACGAAAAATTTAAAATGAAGTTTATTGATTTATTAGGTATAACTATAAATGTTATATCTAATGAAGCTTTGAGTTTTTAATTTTGTATTTAGTAATTCTTACATTTTTAAATTTTTGAAAGTTCAAAAATTAAATTGTAATTTATTAAAATATCTAAGATTAAATAGACTCAAATTTCAAAGTTTAAAGATTAAAGGTGTAATTTAATCGAATATTTATTAAAAAGACTTTTACAAATATTGATATTCATAATAAATTCTCAAATTGGCTTCAACATATACTAATACCTTAAAAATATAAATGACCAAGTTGGTATTCATAGATTTTTCTCAGTTGTTTCTAGTATTTTACCCCTATAATTTTAATTTCTTCAAAACTTAGAATTTGAATAAGTGTTATAAACTTTACTTTTCTGTAATACTTCTATTATATTTACTTACTAACTTCAACATAATAATAATAATAATAATAATAATAATAATAATAATAATAATAATAATAATAATAATAATAATAATAATAATAATAATAATAATAATAATAATAATAATAATTAAAGACCCACTAAATCAATAAAATGGAATGAAAATTAAGATCCGTTGGATAATAATTTGTCTTTTTGGTTTTTAATTTTTAAAAATTAAAACTATCAACATTCATTCCATCTCCAAATTTTATTGTTTTGTTGTCTACTTACTATCCCAATGCTTTCAAGCTCCAAGCCAAGTTTTTGAAAACAAAGTAATTTTTAAAAATTTGTTTTTATTTTTGAATTTTGGTTAAAATTAATTTAACTCCTTTACTTAAGAAAGATGAAAACTATGATAAGAAATTGAGAGAAAATATATTTAATTTTAAAAAATCAAAAAACAAAAATCAAGAACCTGTTTGGCAACCATTTGATGATTTTGGTTTTTAGTTGTTAAACATTAAGTCTATAAACACTCTTTTCACTTTTAATTTCTTGCTTTATTATCTATTTTTTACCCATATATTTAAATTAAGCTAAATTTTGAAAAATAAAAAAATCAATTTTTAAGATTATTTTTTTATGAAATTTGGTTAGAAATTCAACTATTAATCAAGAAATATGCTATTTTCAAAAAGTGAATAAACAAAAAACTAAATAATTATCAAATAGGCCCAAATCCTCACTGATTAAGACCTTTAAGTTATGAGAAACCCATGCATAAAAAAAAAAAAAAAAGGGATAAAAGTCCCAAGCACTTCATCAATTTAAAGAGAGATCAATCTTAAGATTATTTATTCTCTAGAAAATTAATATTTTTTATTAAATATCTACTAATACTATAACATTAGACGTCATATGACAATATTTAACTTTTTAACCAATTTTCGATCCTAACCCTTCTACAAGGTAGTAATAGCAGTTCTCATCCAAATATAAAATTTAATGTGATAAAATTTTAAAATTTATGTTATCAAATTAAAAAATAAAACAAAAAGACAAAAAAATAAATATTAAATATTTCAAAATAAATATAATTTAATAACATTTGTATTATCAGCTTCAAAGTCAAAGATTCAATTTTTCCATTCTACGAATTGTGAAAAAAAAATCAAATAATTATCATATGGATCTTAATTTTCCATTATAGAAAAACAGTACACTCTAGATAAGGGTTTTACATTTATTGAGAAATTGGTAGTTATATTTATTGAGAAATTGGTAGTTATGGGTCTCTTTATTGTGGAAGATTTAAATATATGCACTTACTTGGCAGCATAATAAGTGATATCAAAGTAGTTGTACATAAATCTATTCACATAGTCCGAGCGTAATTCAACTGACATAATGTTCATACTTTCAATCTCGTGGTTTGAGGTTCGATTTCCCCGTCCTGCACCTTATTTACAATAGCTATTAAAAAAAAAAAAATCTATTTATGTGTGTTAGGCAACTTCCTCATGAAACATGAAACTATTAATTTCTTAATAAATTGTTGCTTAAAATATTAGTTTGGTATTTATATTTTGAGATTTGGTATACTTGTATTTTAGTTTATAGATCTCCATACTTTCAATAAATCTTAAAATTAGTCTCTATTATTAATTTATAATTACATTTTTAAAAGAAAATTATTCTCTATTTTAACAATTTATTTGCAGTTGAATTATAAGTTTAATCACTGATTTTGGGGTATGTATCATTTGATTTCTAAATTTTCAAAATTAAACATTTAGTCTTACTTTTTTGACATTCATGAATTTACTCGATACAAAACTAAGGTTCTATTGGACATAAAATTTATATTTATATCTAAAGATAAATTTTAAAAATTTTGAATTTGTTGCGTGCCTATCAAACAAGACACAAAATTGGACCTTCATAGATTTATTGGATAGGTTTATCGTTTAGGAAGCCATTAATTAAATATTTTTAAAAGTTCAAATCAAATAGATATAAACTTCAAAGTTGCTTGTAATTTAAACAACTCTACAAATCAATCACTTAGCATATGAGTGAACCAAAGCTTCAAAAGTGCAATACTTGAGTGCACTCATATTTTTGCAGTCCACACTAGCCATGCATATAAATAATTATAATAATAAAAAGTGAAAAAATAAAATAAAAATAAAAAATAAAAAATTTAAGGAAAAAAGATGGTATTAAAATTATGTTGACATGTCAACATTTTTATCAATATTTTCACATTTATACTAGTTTAACAACCACATGAATCAACATTTCCATCATATTGTAAAAAAATCTACGAAACATAAAAAGTAAGCAACAAAATGTAACTAATATAAATATAACATTAAAAATAAATATATTAACTTAGTTGAAAAAGCACACATTTATAACTGAATTATCTTTTTAAAATTTTTATATTGGTGATGACAAAACCCAATTAAATAAACTCCATTGACTTTTATTTGTTGTCAATGGTAAATTCATAATTTGAGGAAAGAGTTACTTGCAAAATAACACATTGGTTTGGTGCTTGCCACAAACACTCTGATGCTTAAATCAAATCTCAGCATAAAGATCAAAGCAAGTAGAGGAAATAAATTTATCTTCTATAGAGTTGTCATACTTTATTTATATTGGAGTTCAACGATCTTCCTTATCTCTTTAGGGTTTAGTATTTTACTTCTGTTTTCTATTGGAAACTGGACACTTTAAAGAGTTGGATTTTGGCCACTAGAGATGTTTCAGAATAGAAGGCTGACACGGATTGGTCACTCTTAAGGGACATTGGCTCGGCCTTGGACATCCCGACCAATTGAGTCTTGGTCCAATTACCTTTTTTCTCTATTTGTTAGAAACTCTTCGAAGCCTGCTTCCTGTCGATCTTAGGTTCGTTTCTAGGATTAGGTAACTCTCTCGTTATTTGTCTTAAGCTTTTACTAATCTAGAATCACCCCTAACATATAATTTATCTCGAATTATCCATCAACATTTAAAAAGAGTAAATAGAGTTTATATCCATGATAACTTTTTTCGAAATGGACATAAATCTGACAGTTGGAGTAAGTTTTTAATGTAAACCCTAAAAATCCAAACACTTGCCACATGGATGAACCAAACCTCTGAAATATTCATCAGTTTCCTCCGTCGGGGGGGTAATTTAATAAATTCATCAGGCAGAGACTTCAAGATGGAAAATCCAAATTGATTGAAGCAATGAGATAAAGCGAAGTGTTGGGACCATAATCCAAGCCTGTGATTCGAAGCTACATACAACAAAGCCGGCCCAGTCGAGATCCTGCTCTGAAAAACCATTGAAGAAGGCTTCGTTAACTTCGAGAAAAACCAAACCCAGAGCGTCTTTTAACACATTACAACAACTGGGTCAAGCTTCCCTCTCCCAAAACCAACGCCTTTCGATGGGCCTGGAGATGGAATCCTTGGCCGCCTCAATTGGCGTCTCCGTCCCTGTTCTCCGCTTCCTTCTCTGTTTCGTCGCCACAATTCCGGTCAGCTTTCTATGGCGGATTGTTCCTGGTCGCCTCCCCAAGCATCTCTATTCCGCCCTCTCCGGCGTTCTTCTCTCTTACCTCTCTTTTGGGTTTTCTTCAAACCTCCATTTTTTGGTCCCCATGTTCCTGGGTTATGCTTCCATGGTTCTCTTCCGTCGCCATTGCGGATTGATTACATTCTTCTTGGGTTTTGGTTATCTCATTGGATGGTAAGTGGAATCGATGTAGTTGGTTTTGTGATAGGTTTTTCAACGACTTCCATTGATGGGGTTCTTCAAATTGAACGATCTGATTGCAATTATATATTCCGTTCATTAGTGGTTTTGTATTTTGTTGAATGCAACTAACTGGTTTTCACTGTTTTTCACTCTTCGAGTTCTTGTTATGATGAATCTGGTGGAAATTGAACTTGGGGGTAATGTTCTGGTTTTGTAATTCCGTGCATGCAGCTCCTTTTTATAATGTGGAGTTATGGTTGTCTTTGGTAATGGATGGTATTTTGTGGGCTTTGGTTAACTATGATTTTATTGACATGCAGGAAGATGTAAAATAGATTTGAGCTTAGACTCTGTTTTTCTCGTCAGAGCTGTTGGAAGTAAGCAAGAAAACTTTAGTCCTTGTAGAATTAATTGTTAGAAATTTAAGAAAAAAGTTTGTGCTGGAGATGGCTGCATCTATGCTTAGTTCATTTAGTCTTTTAGTTTTCCTGAGCTTAAACTTTAGGTAGGAAGATTCTTTTGGTCTTTTGTCTTGGTACGGTTATAGCACCGATAAAGCTAAATGAAAAGGATTATAAGCAGAAATAGAATTTATGACCTCTTTTACAGCATCCTCGGTTTGGTACAAGTCATAGTGAAAACACCTTTTGAAACAATTATATGTTTTCATGTTCACTATAGACATCCGCTATCAATTTCGTTTGAGGGGGGTGAAATGGACTTCCATAGATAACAACATTTGCACAAGAAAAGGGTGACACCTCTTGGTGATCCACGGTTGTTTCTTTGGAAAAGTCTTTTGGGGAGGAACCATGCTTAAAAAATCATTTGTTGTCAAACCTCTTGGAACTATGATACAACATTTTCTTCCTTAGTTAGCAAGTAAATAAATTTCAGCAATGTAGTTTTTCATGCTTGAAGTTTTTCCAACCGAAAGCACCTAATCGTCCTTTCTGTATCCTCTGAAAAATATATTGCTTCTGGGGTGGTGTCAACTGTCAATCAGATTCTTAGCTATGTTGCTAAGCCATTTAACGTACCCCTGATTTTCATGTCATAAAGAGGTTAGAGAAAACTAGGAGTTAAACTCAAAAGCTAGTTAGAGGGGAAGACGTTTATAAAGAGGTTAGAGAAAACAGTGAAAGAGGTTGTGGTTGCCAGGGGAGAAGCAGAGTTTGGGTTAAAGGTTTTCATGCACTTCCAGTATGGTACTCTACTAGGAGATTGCCGATTCCTTTTTTTTCTTTTCTTTTTTGATAAACTTATAATTGAATCTTCAAGTGTGTTTATTAAAGAAAATGGTCTTATATATAATGGTCTGATGTGTGCGTACTTCAAAGGAATGGACCTGATGCCATATCTAATATTTTGACTTTTTATCTCCCTTGAGGCATTGTTGTCATTTTCAGAAGAAAGACTGTCATTGAACTAAAAATATAGCATGTGATGCTTGTGTTTCAAATCCATTTTCATCAATAAATGCAATGATGTATGCATAATCTTAGAATAAAGAACTTTCAGATTCTTGAGATTGTGCTTTTGATTTCAGAATTCTTGACTTTTTGTACACATGTGTAGCCATGTATATTACATGAGTGGGGACGCTTGGAAGGAAGGAGGTATCGATGCAACTGGTAAGATCACTCATTAGACTTGTGCCTTCTTTTTTGTTCATTAGTATCCAAATGCATCCTTCTTTTTTCAAGAAAAATATGTTGTCTTGAAATTATTCTCAAAAAGGGGCAGATAAATAGCATCTTTGTTCTAATGATTACAATTTTCGAATCCAATCCCAATTGGCTAATTTATTTGATGTCAATGAAGTCTCATATATGATACATCATCATCTGGGTCATAGGTTGTTTGGTACAAAACAAAAGTCATTTTTCATAATTATGGAATTCACAAAAAAAGGGAAAGCGCTACTTATCTCTCCAAGTGCCAAGGAGATTATAAAATGGCACTTCAACTGCTACAATCATAGAACTAGTACATAATAAAAGAGCTAAGATAGAAAGTACACCAGTTGGTATGCATGAGTCAGACTGATTCTTAAACTTTCTCTCTCATTCCTAAACCTATCTATCTTCAAATTTACAATTTTTAAGACATTGCTACAGATCTCCCAAAGTAGAGAAGTCACTACATTTGATCACAGTTTTTGGCTGGTCTAAAATTTTAGCCCCGGAGGAGCTGAAGGCCAGCCTCATTGCTTGTTTTTTTTTTTTTTGGAAGTTACACGAATTAACACATTAAAGCTATCCAACAGCTTAGAGTAGATGCTATGAACCTTAAAAGAGATGCAACTGAAGCTCTGAGCATTATTACAAAACTTGCATTAGGTAGGAGAAAAGCAGAAGGTTGGATTTGTCTTTTGACCAAAGTACTGAGTTCTACTAAGGCCAAAGGGAAAAGTGTATGGGAAAAAGTTGATATTCCTTGAAGTTGTATGCTTTCTAATGCCCCTACACCACCCATTACATAGACATATAAGTGGTGGATTGCTTAGAGCCTAGAGGATTTTGAAAATAGACTTGCTGGAATAATTCTTGAAGCTCCTTGAATTCCACAATCTTTGGTCAGGGATAGAGTTGGGCATAAAACTTTGCAACAAACTATATAATGAAATCCATTCATTAATTTCTATGCTGGAAGGTTACTTAAGAAAAATTCCATCCATCCATCATGGCAAGATCGTAGTTGATCTCAACTGTGTGATAAACAACTTAGTTCCTATATGCATCATTCTTAGACTGCCACAAATTATTGGTTTCACGATATATTAAATAATAAATATTTAGGTTTACTGATTTATTTATGCTCGTTTGTGTTTTTGACCTCCTGTTTATATTTATGTTTTTGGTTACTGACATTCTTTGCACTATATTGTTCAGGAGCTTTGATGGTGTTGACACTGAAAGTCATTTCATGTGCCATAAATTATAATGATGGGTTGTTAAAAGAAGAAGGTTTAAGTGAGGCTCAAAAGAAGAATCGATTGATTAAGTTGCCCTCGTTAATCGAGTACATTGGTTACTGCCTCTGCTGTGGCAGCCACTTTGCTGGTCCTGTTTATGAAACGAAGGATTATCTTGAGTGGACTGATGGAAATGGGGTCTGTGCATTCTTCTTCTTTGGTTAGTTTTCCCCCAACCTTTTGGGCAGATGTTCTTATGTTGAATTCTGTCATCTTGGTTCTTTTTCAGATTTGGAAGCATGATGAACAAAACCCACCTCCATCACCATATCTGGCAACAATTAGAGCTCTTCTCCAAGCTGCTTTTTGTATGGTCTTGTATTTGTACCTGGTACCTCAGTTTCCATTATCCCGTTTTATTGATCCCATCTACCATGATTGGCCATTCTGGAAGCGTCTTGGGTACCAATATATGGCAGGCTTCACCGCACGCTGGAAGTATTATTTCATCTGGTCAATTTCGGAGGCCTCCATCATTATTTCTGGCTTAGGTTTCAGTGGTTGGACAAAATCTTCTCCACCTAAACCACGCTGGGACCGTGCAAAGAATGTTGACATTCTTGGTCTTGAGTTTGTGAAGAGTGCAGTTGAGATTCCTCTTAAATGGAATATTCAAGTCAGCACTTGGCTTCGTCATTGTGAGTTTTTTGCAAGCTTGAGGTTTACACATGTCTGCACTGTTTTCGATAGCTTTAAGCAAGCTCACTAGTTTACTCCCTGTGAATGTTTAATTGTCTTTTTGGGGGTCGCTTAAGCATATCTAAAATGAAAAAGAAAGAAAAGAAAAGAAAAAGTGATATCCATATATAAAAACTCTCCATTCAACATTTTTTTTGGAAACATGGCTTTTAGAAAATAGGAGCTATGGTTAAATTCAAAATGATCTCATTGCTGTTTCATGCTGTTAGATGTTTATGAAAGGCTGGTTCAGAAGGGGAGGAAACCCGGTTTCTTTCAGCTGCTGGCAACACAGACTGTCAGTGCTGTTTGGCATGTGAGTATTATGAAACAGATTACTGCTTTTAATCTTTTGCTATACCTTTTTGATTCCTTTACAAATTCAAAATCTGTGGTTATTATAAGGTTCTGTTGCATTTCCCCCTCTCTTTTTTAGGTTTGTATGTTCAATATCCATGATCTTTATATGTAGTTGATATTTATGAATTGTGCTTTTGAATTCTTAACTAAACTTCAAAAGCTAGACAATTGTGAACATTTTATAATTTACTAGAGGTTTCAGAAGAAAAGGTTTATTCTGTATATATATATATATATATCTCTGCAGATTGCCATGTTTGCTTCTTTATTTAGCTATAGTGCGTTCATTTCATTCCAAGGTATAGGGTCTATATTGGTCGGTGTGATTTATTTTCGTATTTCATATTCTTGTCTTCTGACATTGACTTGCTTTTCTGCTTGCTGAATAAAATATAGGGTCTGTATCCTGGGTACATCATCTTCTTCGTTCAGTCTGCTGTGATGATTGCTGGTTCAAGAGGTATGTAATGGCCTACCTGTTATTACACTGTCCATTCTTCAGTTATGTAACTTCTTTCTTTTGTTTCCTTCACCTTGGTACTGCCCATCGAGCAGTTATTTACAGATGGCAACAAGCTATTCCTTCATCCATGGCTTTCCTCAAAAGTCTACTTGGATTTTTGAACTTTGCTTACACAGTTTTGGTTCTGAACTACTCCTGCGTCGGGTTCATGGTACCTCTCTTGCTCTCACTGGCTCGCACTCTCTCTTGTTGTGCATATTAGTTTCTGATGCTATGATGTGTTGGGCAGGTCTTGAGCTTACATGAGACAATTTCCTCGTATGGAAGCGTATACTACATCGGAACCATAATTCCTGTCACGCTAATCTTACTTGGTTCCATTATTAAACCTGCACCAGCTAGATCCAAAGCTCGAAAAGATCAGTGAGGTAAGAAAGCTTGGTCCTTTTTGTGGGTTTCTGAATAACTTTAAAATGAGTATGGGTGACGAAGCCAGTTGTTGCTCTTTTTTCCACTTGACATCCTGAACATTTGGTACATTGTTATTTGTGTTAGTTGTGATGGATCTTTTGAGTTGAAGCTTTTGAGAAGGATAGGAGTGGTCTGAATTCTAAAACCTTTTAACTTTGCATCTTTTTGAGTAGTTTGTTGAATGAACTTGGAAAATGCATGCCTTGATGCTAATTCATTAGGATGGTCCAATTTTGATGGCATTTTCGTGTTGCTATAAGGGTGCTCCTGTTTTTTTTTTTTTTTTTTTTTTCTATTTTTTTTTATTTTCAATTAATTAATTAATTAATTTTTTTATAGAAAAAAACAAAGAATTAAATTCTGGGAAAAAAAAAAAAAATTATAATAGCAAGATGTTTTGAGTTGGATATGGTAGGTCAAATTACAAATCTAGTCCATCAGCATCTGTGTGAATTCTAAATTTCTAGTTGTGTTTAGTAAGTTTTTGAATTCTAAAAGCATCTACATCTTCCAACTTTCCGTTGGTTCTAATACGTCCCTGACGTGTAAATTTCAATTAACTTTCAGTTACTGTTATTTGTTATTTGATATTCACGAATCTAATAGTTACACAATTGAAAGCTTAGGAACTTATTACGCATAAACTTTCAATTTAAATCTCATGGACACGACTCATCGTTTGCTGGTGTCATCAATCTCCCAAAATTTGCTTCACGCTCTAAGTAAATTCTTTACTTTCTTCTCGCTCTCCACACAATTCCAAACCAACCCATCCATGGCTTTTATCTCTCTCTCCCCCTCTGGCTTTCCTCATTCTTCCCCTTTCTTTATCTTTCCCATTATGTTATCTCTTCACTGCACATTCATAGTGAATATTTCCATCGAACTGTTGAACATAAAGCTCGGTTTGGCCTCCAATTTTGTCACCGAAGCTCAACCTCTCATTAGTATGTTCAAAATTATTCAGGAGAAAATCATGGTTTTGTGCAATATCTCAGGCTATTGGGAAAAGAATGGCATAAGGAGAGTTTGTGAAAAAGAATGCACTAGATTTTTTTACTGAGATTGCTCGACGTAGATAAGAGCAGACAAACTATGACGGCCATTTAGTTACCGTTAACGCTGTAGACTTTTTGCCACAAATCACTAGCTTCTCTTTATGCTAAGGAATTCTCTGTTATGAAGCCGATTCAATTCCTTCTAAAGCACCGATATGTTTTGATAATTCACATTAACAAGAATGCTAGAGATTTTTCTCAAATACCTCTATTGCAATGAAATCGATTCGATTTTTGCATTTTGATCGCTCCGTCTAGCACAAATGTACATCATCTTAAAGAGAATCAAGACCTTGATAGAAGATTTTTTAAAGGAAGCAATTGAATGGTGTATGCATGGCTGATGATGGAAGAAATTTTTTGTTCTGTCAAAGACTTTGTGAGTTAAGTGATAAATATCATTGATTCACCACATAAACAATGAAATATAAATTTTGAAATACTTTTTTGAAAAAATTCTCAAGCATTAGGTGTTAGATCATATGGTAAAATGGCAGTTAAACTAAACCATACTTGATACGTAGTAATTTGATTGATTTGATCTAAATTTTAGGGTAAAGTACATTTTGGTAGGCGTCTATTTGGTCCGCTAATTGACTTAACATATTGCTGACTTGGTCATTAAATGTTGAGGTGGATTTGATTACTAGTCAAAATTTACATTAAAGTTAGATTAATTAGAAATTTATTAAGTTAAAAATAAAATAAAAACAATCTTTTATATGACGCTTTGGATTCATTCTTTTTTCTTTCAACAAACCACGATAAACAAGTCAATCTTCAGCATGGAATCTTCCCTGACCAAAACTAAATAAAATTTTGTTGAATACTCCACGACTGAGGCATAACTAGTTCTTAGTTTACCCACCTTCGTGATGGTAGGATCTAGTTGGTGATCATTTTGTTTTTTGTTTTTGTTTTTTAAAATTAAGTCTACAACACTATGTTCACCTCAAAATTTCTTCTTTTGTTATATATTTTTCACCAGTTATTTAAAAAATCAAGCAAAGTTTTGGGAATTAAAAAAGGTAGCTTCCAAAAACTTGTTTTTGTTTTTTGAAATTGGTTAAGAATTCAACAATTATACTGAAGAAATATGCAAATTATTGTAAGAAATGTGAATGAATTAGGTTAAATTCTCAAAAACAAAAACAAAAACCAAATAGTTACTGAACGGACTTAAGATTTTAATTTTCTATTTTATGTTTTCTTAAAAAAAGATTTAGGACTTTTTTCAGTGCAAAATGGATGGCAGGAAGGATTGTGGGGATGTTTGGGATATTAATTTGGAGAAGATAGATGGTTGCTTTTTCGGTATGAATTTCAAAGAAATTCAAGAACACTTAATTTGAAGATGCACTTTCATTCAACTTGATTTCTGTAAGTGGACGTTTCACTCATTATATAACAAGGACGATAATTGGGATGCATCAATCTTTGTACATCATTTTCCACCACTCACATAAAAGGATATTAAAATATTCCTAAAAAAAAAAAATTTGCCACGTATCAAATTATGATTGGACAATTTAATGGGATATATAAAGATAGGGATACCAGATATGTATGTAAGTGTTTTTCTAACCACGACGTAAACAAAAAGGGAAAAAATAATCACCATATCTTCTGCCATTTTTTGAAAAAAATTGCAATCATGAGAACATTGTGATTGCTCTTCAATTGGTTGGGCTGTAAAATTTATAGGACTACAAATAAATATTTGAATCCTTACTTCTCAAATTTCACAAAAATTTGTTGGATTTGGGGTTTGAGAGGAGCATAGTATTCAATTTCCATAGACACGTCGGTATTTCCATTTATGTTTTCACGTTTTCATGAGTTCGACATCGACATGAAGAATAAATCTATATTTCCACTATATTGTAAGAGAATCCACGAAACATAAAAATATAATATAAATAACAAACATTTAAAAACCACAAAATGTTTATTTCATCATTTAAAATTAATTTTTTGATTTTTTTGTTTTTTTTTTTTAAATTTTCAAATATATTCATTGAAATCCATATTTTATCGATATTTTCATCGAAACTTTTGTAAAACTAGGACCTCGATATTTTCATCGATATCGACATTTAAAACCTTGAAGAGGAGGTCGTGATTGTAATGGTCCGGAATCGAGTGAGAGAAGAAGAGCTAAATCATCAACATCTACACCAAAAATTTCAAGTGTCCATTCAAAAGCTGAAGTCTTGGTCGAAATTTTGTTCAATTTCAATTGAAGTTGAGACTTGCGTTGAAGATTCTCCTTGTTTTCCGGAAGGAGAATAGAATGAATCTCAAGCAGCATATACAAGATTGTTTTTATTTTATTTTTAACTTAATAAATTTCTAATTAATCTAATTTTAGTGTAAAATTTGACTTAGTAATCAAATCCACCTCAACATTTAAATAGCCAAGTCAACAATCTGTTAAGTCAACTAACGGTCAAATGGGTTTCGGGATCATTTAGAATCATTATTTAAATTTCGAGACTAAGAGTACCCATTATAAAATCTGAGGGATCAAATAGACACCTACCTCAAATCTCAGGGACCAAAAATCTATTTTGGTCTAATTTTTTTAAAACTTTAACATTATTAGTAATAAGAGACTTTTTTTTTCCTTGAAAAAAGTATTAAAGAGACGTGTAATGATTTAATTTAGTTTTAGATAGAAATAAATTAAATGATGATGTAAAATATGATGGTTGAATAATTGATATAAATGGTTAATGGTATGTTTGGAATGACATTCTAAGGGTCCAAACGATGTGATCAAAATCGTTCATGTGGAGATATTCGAGTGGGGTATCCCTATACAATGAGATTGTATAAGACCAGATCCAAAATACTTAATCTCTCTCAATAACACTGTTGACTGAAAAGATTAATATTTTATAGGATAACCATGTGTAACTTGATCTCATCTTGAATGAGTGATGGACTTTTGTCTACGAGAGCTATCATTTGATTTGTATAGGTGAAAGTGGCCTGAGTCACCAACTCAATAAGCCTACTATTTTGGAGACTTGTCCGAAGTAGGGAGCTAGGAACATAACTTCATAAGATGAAATTCGTTTCTTCATGTTTTAAGGTAAGTAGATGAATAGTTCTCTTAAGTGCCAATTTTGTGTTTTGAACAAAGGGTACCTATCCTCTCATTAGCTCGAGAAGGACTTGGTTTATTATAGGACCATAATCAGATTGTTCATCAAAGAGGTTAGTAGTATTTAAGGAGTCAGAGGTAGTTACAGGGATAAAACGGTAATTTGACCCTGTTGTAATTACGAACAACTCATGAAGGACCGACTTACTTGTAACGGTTAAATCCATGGACGCAAAATATTCTACAGCGTGAAGAGTACATTTGTAGGTCTTTAGTGGAGTGATCCACTGTTAATGAATGTTGATTAACGTAATTAAAGAGTTTTAGTTAATCTTGGATAATTGCAACTTCTACTCTGTAGGTCTATTAGGTTCCTGCTAGCTCACAATGGGTAAACAAGGACTATTAATTTTGAAAGAATTTGAATTGTTCAAATTAATTAAGAGAACAACATTAATCGTATATGATACAATTGGTATAATGTATATAGATACATTATAATATAAAATTAATTTTGAATAAGATTCAAAACTAAACTATATGAGACAAGGAGATTTATTATATTTGAATAAGATTCAAATAATAAATAATATGAATGATATTCATATTAAAACTATAGATTAAAAATTAATATGAATAAGATTCATATTAAAATTATAAGTTAGGTGAGAAATGCACATTTGAATATAATTCAAGACTTTAATTAAATATTAGATAATTAATTAATTAATTAAATTAAACTAAATTGGTTAAGTTAAATTAAATTTAATGAATAAGGAAGTGGATAATGGTTATCAAATTTAATTAACTAAATTAAATTATTTTAATTTGATTAAATTAAATAAATAAGTGGGAGTTATCCCATTAGATGAGATAAAACAAAAAGAGAAGGTGGTTTTTTTTTTTTCTTATTTTTTATTTTATGGGAGTGGACCGATAAATTCTTGTAGAGAAAAATTACTCCTCATCTTCTTCTCCTCTCTCTCAATGAATTTTACAGAGAAGTGAGTTCTTTGCAAAAGGATCTCCTAAAATTCAATTCTCTACTCTCTTTCAAAAGTAGGTTCCCACACTTGCCAAGAGAATAGCTTGGAAGATCTGATGGTGGCTTCACGTTCACGCGCTAGAGGAGACCTTGATGCTATATGTTGAGGAAGAAGAAGAATTGTTAGAATCCTTGAAGAGTGTTTTCAAAGGTAAGTTATTTCTTCTTCTCTATAAAATTAGCTTTTACTTCATGCTTAATCTTTGCTACATTGTGAATACATATTGTGAAAGTAAATGGATCACTCTCTTCCATTGTGGGTTTCAATCCGACTAAAATAGTCTGAGTTATAATACTCTATATTTGGAGTGTATACTATTTTAGTCTAGGTTATAATAGCGAGGTTGCATGTTATTTTAGTCCATTTTTAGATTGATTTACTATTTTTTTTATTATACAAGCAATGATACCTTAAATATCATATTTTGACAACTACATAAATTAACAGAATTTATTTCTTTATTTTTGCAGAACTCAATTGATTAAAACATATATTTATAATCAAGAGAAAATTTTAGGACACTCAAACTTATAGTATATAAGTTTGAGGGTTTATTTAATTTCATTGGTTTCATTTTTCTTAAGAATTAAACTAAAAGAAAAAGAGGGAAAAAAAAAAACTTTTTTGGTCTATAGGTTTTGGGTCTAGTTTCCATTTTGTCCTTATGTTTCAAAATATTATACAAGTTGACATCAAAAGTGTCTTTTTACACAAGTTTGTTTAATTTGGTATACTTAACTAATGTCAAATTACATAAAAGAAAACTATTGAACATTATGAACCGGTTGCTTAAGGTGATCGTCAGAGTTAGCCACCGAAGGTAGTAGTCGTTGGAGCTAGTTGTCATCCAAAAGTGAGGGTTGAAAGTGATCTTTGCTAGAGTTGGTTGCCAGAGGTGACCATCAGAGTTGGTCATCGAAGTTGAACACTGGTGGATTGAATTATTAGAAATGTTGAAGGGAAAAAGAGTGGATTATTATAACCACTAAATTCTAAATAGTTTTACGGTAATAAAACGAGGATTGAAATAAAGACTCCCCATTAATTTAAATATATGATTTAGTATTTAGTGTTTGGATATAATTTTGGTTTAGCGTTTAAAATTGAAAAATTATAAGTGTAGCTTTCTTTAATGTTTGGACCAATTCAGTCTTGTTTACCCGTACTATTAGAAGCCCAAGTAATTAGTCCTATATTTCTATAGCTAATTAAATCTTAGATAGCTTCATGTAATTTCTTGGTCCTATGGTGTCTTATGTCTAAGGTCACATGACAACGTATGTCTAACCTCTTAATTCTGTATTCTTCAATGAAATTCTTTTTTATCTTAATCTTCTTAGCATTAAGAATCCACTGACATGCTAACTTAAATGATCCGTTCAAATTAACAAGATAACATAAGTTTCAACAAAAGAAATAGAAAACAAGAGAATGATGCAATACGATTGCATTAGTTAAGCTATGTTATTCTTTAGGATGTCTACAAAATCGAATCTCTTACAAAAATTGGCTCATAAATAAAGAGAAATAAGAACACTTTTTTGAATAGAAAGCTACGAGTTACAATTTAGCCGAAGGATGAAATAACAGAAAAATAATTAGAAGGAGAAAACTATACTAAAGAACAAACTTGGGAAATATATTTCCGTATATAAATGGTATATTTTTCCAATTTCATTATTTTGAGATGTATTTTAGTTTTAATCCAAAAATAGATTGTATATATTCATCTTATTGTAATATGGAATTGCAAAAATATATTTTTTCCTGTTAAAAATCACTAGGACACAATTTAAATCATGAAAAAATAATTTAATATTTAATTTTACTTTTAAATACAATTATTTTTATATCATCGAAATTGATTTTGAGTAATTACAAATATATTTTCGAGTGGGTTTGAAAATGACAAAAGTAATTTTGATAATTTTAGAATCATTTCTAAAAATAATTGACAACTTTGGTAAAGTATATTTCTTCGATAGAAAGATTAGATAATTAAATTTCAACCTCTCCACCTATTGTCAAACTAAGAAACAGTTCACAAATAATAAAATTTGAACTTTTAGGTCCCGTTTGGTATACATTTGGCTTTTGTTTTTGTTTTTGTTTTTTTAAATTAAGTCTATTTCATTCACATTTCTTACAATGATTTACATATTTCTGAAGTACAATAGTTGAATTCTTAATCAAATTCTAAAAATAAAAGCAACTTTTTTTTAAAAAAATTTTTTAGTTCTCAAAATTTAGCTTGGTTTCTAAAACCACGGTAAAAAGTAGATAATAAAAAAAGAAATTTAGAAGTGGAAATAGTTTCTATAGACTTAATTAAAAAAAAAAAACAAAATGTTACCGGTTAATAATGCAAAGTTTAACAAAGCTGCATTAATTATGAATGGATTTGGATAATTTTTGAGGTTCAGTGAATCCAAAGTTGGATATGATTATATTCCAGTTTGTGTGTGACAACACTTCAAGTAGGTACTATGTTGTTGACACAACATTTTGATTTTGATTGAATTGTACTCAATAATATATTTTTTTTTTCATAATTATTAATTCAATATGATCCAATAATTTAACTAGAGCAAATTACGAAAACTATTATTGAAGTAGGATAGTAATTACAATTACATTATCAAATTTCAACTATAAAAGTTAATTATTGATCCCGACAAGTTTCGTAACCCTTCATTGTTTCTGCAACTCCATTTTCCCGAGGAGCGTATTGTGAACAGCTAAATAGATGATGGACCTTCAAATAATCATCAAACTCTTGCAACGTGTATATTCTCTACCATTGTCAGTCCTCAGACATCTTTTCCTTTGATTGAGTTAATTTTCCACCCTCGTGTTCTTGGGGATCTTCACTCTCAGAACATTGTCTCAACCAAATAATAATTTTAAATTAATTTAATCTACTTAATAATCAAATTTACTCAAATTAGAATCAAGTAACCATTTCAATTAATCCAAAAGGACCAAATTAATGTAATCTCTAAACAATGAAAATAGTCTTACCAAAGAACATGAGAGGTTTTTTTTTTTTTTTTTTTTCTTCTTCTTCTTGTAAAAGACATATTTTGGGTTAGTACATATATCCGAATATTTTCACTTTGTGGATACGTTCTTAGTACCCTCATTATATCTCACTCCTTTCATTAATATTCAATGAATCTAGAGAAAGCATCTAAAGGACGAAACAAAGAGGAGGACTAGTGATAAGTTAATTAGAGTTAATCAGTACATTATGTGTTACAAAAAGGAGTCAAATTGAGGGCGATGGTAGAAGATCCATAGTCCTTAAAGAGGCTTGACCTATGTGACCAAAAGCCCGCGAGGGTCCAAACGTCTTCTCATAGATTTATAATATTTTTGAAAGTACAATCTTTTCAAAAAAGGGAAAAAAAAAATTGAATGTACACTGATGAAATTTAGATTTTTAAAACCACAGAGACTAGAATGTGGAATGAAACACAAATTATATGAACCAAAATGGTATTTTAATGTTTAATAAATTTAGGCCATATGTTAGTGAATAATAACCGTTTTTACTTGATGATTCCACCTAAAATAAACTCAAAATCAATTTAATAAAACTCCAAAGTATGAGAGGAAAAATCATCACATTATTCTTCCTCGATAAGTAGGGTAAAATAATGAAAATCGAGAGATAAAAAATCACTCATATTAATGAAAAATTGTCATCCTCAAATTTCATTCCAACATATTTTTCTTTAATATAATGTTCATCACTCGTTGCATTTAAAGAAATTCTGTAAACGTGTATTTGTATTAACGATTTTAAAATAAAATCTCAATAGTGGTCTAAATTTATTAATTATGAAAGTTTAGAGTTTTAATTAATATAACTATTAGTTTTGAGTGATACAACTCTAAAAGTTAAATCCCGTTTGGAACAATTTGATTTTTGATTTTTAGTTTTTGAGATGAAGTCTATAATTTACTCTTCCACATTTATATTTCTTGCTTTGTTATTTACTTCTTAATAACGTTTTAAAAAACCAAACTAACTTTTGAAAACTAAAAAAAAAAATTTTAATTTTTTTTTTAAAGTTTTGGAATCCGACTAAGAAATCAACTCTGGTATTTAACAAAAATGCAAATCATGGTAAAAAAAAAAAAGTAAGAGAAAATAGTCTTAATTTTAAAAAACGAAATAATTATCAAATGGGTCTTATGGTTACAAATCGAATATTCTCCTAACTTTAAAGGCTGTTTTTTTTTTTCTTTTTTGCAACAATATACTAAAAAATGTGGAATTAGGAGATACACGAAATATTTTAACTAGGTTAACACATCCGTAGCATTCTAATTTAAAAATCTTTGATTGACGAAACCTTGTACTATCCGTCCTCCCTCTATTTCTTTCTCCCTTTTATCCTACACAAATAGAATAGCCCACCTTGTAAAATTGTTTTGTTTTTTGGCATACTAGGTTTTATGATTGGTTGGGCCAAAAGAATGTAACTTAAGAATTATATATTATAGTGAAGAAGAAATGAAAATGAAAATGAAAAGCATGTGGTTTATAAGTGATGGGAAGTTATGATAGTACAGCTCATAAGTGTAAATGATAATAATATATTTGTAAAGCAAAGCATAGTTATGATTGTCATGTATTTAATTGTGTGATTGTGTTGGCTGAACCGTGTGTGAGTGTGAGTCCTGTCTTGTCTTTTTTTTTTTAATGAGATTTTAAGAACAAAAAACGGCAAAACCTTGAATCATCCTGACTGTTTAATTTCCCTTTCTTTTGTTGTTTGTCTTTGTTTTATGATTCCCCACGAACTCCCCACGCTTTCACTTTTCTTGTATAAATTTCTCTTACTTTGTCTCTTTTCTTCCTTAATTCCTATACTTCCACTTCTCTTT
Source organism: Benincasa hispida (assembly GCF_009727055.1). Taxonomy (NCBI): domain Eukaryota; kingdom Viridiplantae; phylum Streptophyta; class Magnoliopsida; order Cucurbitales; family Cucurbitaceae; genus Benincasa; species Benincasa hispida. The sequence continues at coordinate 9,439,156 of NC_052359.1, forward strand.
CTCTCTCTCTCTCTCTCCTATTTCTACCTTATTTTTTTTCTCTCAATTTCCCTATTTACCCTTCTCTGTCTCCTCCCTTAAACCTCTCTTAAATCACATCTCTCTCTCTCTTATAATGTATATGTATGTAGGAGGCTGACCCAAAATATACCTATAGAAGTATAGGCTAATAGACTCATCAGTATCATACCTTTTCTTTATCCATCAAACCTAACCCTTTTTTAACTATAATCCCAAGACATCTTTTCATGGCCTCTACCTCCTCAAAGAGACATGATCAATACAAAGGAATCCGCTGCCGGAGCAGCAAATGGGTGTCGGAGATTCGTGAGCCACGTAAGACTACTCGAATATGGCTCGGTACCTATCCTACTCCCGAGATGGCTGCTGCTGCCTACGATGTAGCCGCACTCGCACTCAAGGGTTGCAATGCTGTTCTCAACTTCCCCGACTCGATCGGTTCCTATCCGGTTCCGGCTTCCACATCCCCAGCCGATATCCGTATTGCTGCCGCTGCTGCTGCCGCTTTGAGAAAAGTTGATGATCAAGGAGAAAGCAATTACCATAGCTCTCACTATCAGTGTCCGCCAACCAATGAGTTTGTCGACGAAGAGGCGCTGTTCGGAATGCCGAATCTGCTGGTTGACATGGCGGAGGGAATGCTGTTGTCACCGCCACGAATCAGCTCGTCGCCATCTCGACACGACTACTACTCATGGAACTCAAGTGGAGATGGAAATCTTTGGAGTTACCCCTAGAGGAAAAAAGAAACAAAAATTAACCATGAAAAAACTCCATGAATCCGAACATATCTAATTTAATCACATCATGGGGAAAAAAAATTAAGAAAAAAGGTAAAGAATTTAAGATCATCAAACGACAAGGATTTGGAAAAAATTAGAATAATAATGAATATGTTTTTGCTTCATTGAGAAGGTGTTTAGAACAGTACTAGAGAGAGTAAAAAACATGAATGAAGTGAGTTTTAGATTTGGATAGGGACACGGTTTTGGCTGGAAAATTGGAAAAGGAGAGATTTTGAGTTGGATTATGTCTGTTTTTTTTCTCTCTCTTTTTTTATTTTTATTTTTATTATGAGATAAAGTAAGAGAGAGATTGTGGTATTGTGGATTTTGATTGGTCCACATTTTTTTTTTTTTTTTTTTTTGTGTTTGAATTATGAATTTTGGTTTGTACCAAATCTATGAACTACAGTTGTCGGTAATAATTTGGTTTGTTGATATGTCAGACTACTTTTATTTTTTTATTTTTTTTTATTTTTCCTGTTTTTGTATTATTAGAATTCAGTGTGTGTTCCTCTTCCTCTCTCATTAGTCTTTATTGTATATATCCAAGTTGTTTCTTTCAATTAATGGAATAAGACTCGTACTACAGAAAAATTTCTCGAGATACAGAGAAATTAAATGATCTTTTGGTTGAATATAAAGAAATTTGAGAAAAAAATAATATAATTAATTAAATTTCGTTGGATAATAATTTGGATTTTTTTTAAAGAATTTACTCGAACATTGATGTATTTATTTAAATATTATTCTAAAAACAAAAATTAAAAATCAAATCGTTATCGAATAGGAATAAATATATATTTTTAGTTTATTTTATTAATGTGTTACCTTTGGCTTTAATAGGGTAAAACTAACCCTATGAAGATTTGGATAAATACTTTTATTAGTTGGCTATAAAACACTTTTTATATTTTTAAAAGTAATTCAAATTTAGCTCACCAAAAGTGTTTTTTAGATGTCCTTTAATAATATTTTTTGTTGACTAAGGTTAATGTAACCCAAAACTAAATTGATCAGAAAATGTTTTTTTACTATAAACGACGTTTAAAATATGGATGTGAGTTTTTTTCTTACAAAATTATAAAAATGAAATAATATATTTCAATTGATAAATAAAAGTTTTAAGCAATTTCTTTTAAAAAAATTGACATGTTATCTTTGCATAGTAACTTTATATGGCTTATTTTTATGAATTTTTTACATTATAATGAAAATATCGATTCATTCATCATGTTGATATCAAATCCATAAAAATGTGAAAATATGGACAGAAATATTGACTCATTGATAAAAACTTAATACTATGTTTTGAAAAGATAAAGACCTGTTTGGTAGAGAATTCAGATTTTGTTTTATGTTTTTAGCTTCACTGAATTCAGCAAATATGTATTCGACAGACAATCTAAATTTTGGTTTTGAAAACTATTATCGGATTTTGTGATCTAAACAATGCAAATTTTGAAAATAACATTTTTATGTTTTCATTGTATCTAGATTTTGAATTTTAAATTTTAAAATGTAGAATAATATCAATAAAATAACAATATAAAAATACAATATGTCATGTTATAAACTCAAATCATTTTTTAAAAACATGACATACGTTATATAATGTATTATAAATCATAAAATATTAAGAAATAATAATATATAAATTTTTAACATAAATCATATTAAAAAATAAATTTATAATACTTTATTGTCAACTAAATATTAGTGAATAACTCTAACTAGTTAAATATCTAATTTCTAAATCTGTTACCAAACATATATCTAAAAACATGAAATACAACTCTTTCTTCATTGAATCCTTTATTTTGAAATTTCCGTTTTCAAATTCTCTACCAAACAGGCCATAAATTATTCAACTTGACCCCATAATTTAACTCTAGAAAAAAACAATCGTTAAATGCGAGTAGATAAACAATCTACGTGCTCCCTAATAACTACTAGATCTAAATTCGAAATACTTTTTTCTCATAATCCGATGATGAAAAACTGTTAACCACGTTATAATGTCTCACCAAATAATTTCTCTTTTCAAAAGCGTTCTATGTAACCCACCTTTTTTAACATAGGAAATGTTTGTTAGGAGGCAAACCCACTGAAAAACATCCAATACAGTGTATAGAAAAAGGAGATCATAGCAACCTTTTTGAAGCAAAAGTTTGAATTTGAAGGCACCTGAGAACTTCATCTACTGATTTTTATGTCTTTTATTGGGGTCAATAACGCGTAAAAGTGATTTATTTTTCAAAAATATCATATAACACAAGATGTCATAATCATAGATTTTAAATCAAACATAAAACCAAACCAAATATATATTGATTATTAATTTAAATCACCAACAAAAATTAGATGAGTTATGGTTTCATTCCCTAATTATGAATACAATTTTTGTGGTTGGAGAAGTCTATTTAATAGTATATGACTATTAGTTGGAGTTCCGAATTGGCTATATTTGTTTAAGAATGTTTGGGGTTGTCGTTGCTTTGGTTGGTGGTTGTCTAAGAAAATGTCTTATAGGATGTTTCTTAGGATGTTGATTCTGCAAATTATTTTTTCATTTTTTAGAATATATTTTGCGATGTTTTCCTTATTTATGGTCTGCCGAATTTGAATGGGGATAATTTTCCTTCTTTCTACTATATCTATTTAAGAGAAAGATGTTGTCTTGTTAGGGTTGTCGCTTATGTTTTATGAGTTAAGTACGATTATGCATTGTGGTTGAATAGCAAAGCTCTCTATGATTCTAGTCTAGTGAAGTGGTCTTCATTTGTAAGTGGAAAGATAAAGTGTGGTGAGAGGGTGTCTCACACTTAGGGGGAGCCTAGGTGATTTTTCACTAATATTCAGATACTTAGGAATCTAAGTTCAATTTAGAAGGATCTCACGTCTAAGGGGAGCCTAGGTGATCAATAATAAGTTAGGCTCTACATGCATCACTGTAATTGTCATTACTTTACAGATAAGTACAACGTTGTAAACATTTGACTTTTCATATGAGTAAATTTATCTTTTTCGGGCACATTGTTTCTCAGACATAGGTGGTATATCACCGAAATGGGTTACCAAACTCAGTGTGTTATTCGCCTAATTTTTTGTTGGTATGTTATTTGTTGTTTCTGTGATTGCCAAGATGAAACATTAGTGTTCTGTGTGACAGATCACCTTTAGTTTTACTATTGTGTGTACTTCTTTAATTGTTTGAGGTGATTCTTTTATAGGTGTTGGAGATTTGATTGGTTGGCTTTATATTTTCTTTAAGGCATTTGTTTTTGCAGTTGTCTCAAATAAAGTCTTAGCGTCTAGTTCAGACAACAAATTACTTTCCTGCAGAATATTTTTTCCTTATCAGGAAAATTTTGGCTGATTTATTTCGTCTGACATTTTTCTTTATTGAGACACAACTTATCTTTTCTAAATAGGGATTTGTTTCCTTTCTTGGTTTCGTTTGTTAAAGGAGAATTATACTGATCATTTAGGGTTGCCACTTTTGTTATTTGAGCAACAATTTTTCTATTCTTTAGCCGAACTGTGCAACATTGTGTTTTTGTTCTTTGTTCACTATGTTGGGATTTTAAATCTATATGACATACTATATACACATACAAGATTTATTTAATTATAAGATACATCACATGCATAAATAATTAACACAAACTGATATGATTTAGTTTTGGCATTCCAAAGCAATCAAAGGCCTAAATTATTACATAAATCAACAAAAACTAGCTCCAAAAAACTTTTGGACCGCTCGAACCACCCTAAACCGGACTCGAACCTCTCGAATTGAACCTCCAATGCTCAAAATTGGGCTGAACGAGCTTAATAAGGTCGAACCGAACCTCCTTGACCCAAATCGGCTAAACCGATTCACTTAGACCACTAGTTTGGGCTGGCGCATGCATGTTGGGCTAGGATGAACAGCATCGCAACGCTGCATCCCAACATTGTAACACCACGAGAAGTTCTTCACAATTCTGTGCTGGAACGAAGAACAGCGTCACGACGTTGCGAGGTAGTGGCTGAATGACTCCAATCAAATTACAGACTCTTAAGCACAAATTAAGACTCATCAATCAAGAGCAAATTACAAGAATTACAACATAATTGAAGAGAAAAAAAATGCCAAAATGCAGAAAAAACCATATTAGTTCACTATTTTCATACAACTTATGAAAAACACCCACAAAGCCAAAATTAACTCGAATTGAATGTTTAAATGATGCTCTGATACCAATTATTAGTTTAAGAAAATACACAATGGAAGAAAATAGGATCATAAAGCATTCTAATTCATTAATTTTGGCTTTGAAATCAACATGCTCATCAAATGAAAAAGAGGGTTTCATATATACCTTTGAAGATCTTCTTCTTCAACAAAAATCAACTGCAATCCTCTCGAATTCTGGCTATGGACCACAACTAGAGCTTCTCTACTATCCTCTAGGAGTCTTAGATTGAGTTGTGAGACTCAAAACAAACTAGAATTCAGGGAATTGAAAGGAGAAGGTGAATGGTCTTTCTGCTTGGTGAAGAACACTTCTTCAACTTCAAGACTCTTAACAAATTCAACAGTATTTTCTAAGAATTTCCACTCAAAGCAGAGTCTTTTATGTAGGTTCTTCATGTAAATGCTGATTGCATGATATGGTTCTAACTCCACCTTCAAATTTGAGTTGGAAATAAAGTGCAAAGGTGACTAAGGAGCATGCTTGAAAGTGGGAAAATCCCACATATGGGATTTTTCCATTTTGAAATCCTTTTTATTTTGAAATAAATTTTCAAATAAAAACCATTTTTCAAATTTTAATTTTATAATTAAAACTTGAAATTTTATTAATTTTTACAAAAATTAATTCATAATTAATTTTCTAATAAAATTAATAACAAATAATTAATTAAACAATTTAATTAATTTAATATCAAATATTAAATTAATTTATCACCAATTCTGCCACCATGAATCTCTATTCATGAATTTAAATATTTAAATATTGATTGATTCTACGATATCATTTAATTCCAAAAATTAAACGTGTAATTATATCACATATAATTACTAATTCTCTTAATTCGAATTTGAATGTTTCAAATTAACTTATCACGCTATTCTAAGGTTTATTTGATTTGTGAGCTAGTAGGAGGACCTATTGAACCTATAGATCATGGGCTTCAGTGATCCGAGATTAGTTGATTAAACTCTTTACCTCCATTCGTTAACTATCAGGTCACTCGACTAAAGCCCAATAGTTGCACTCCCTTCACTGTAGATATATTGTGTCCACTCGATATAACCACGACTGGGTCCATAGTTGTTTTACCCCCGAGATTACCTCTTGTTCCTTAAGTTCCATTGATCCTCTAATGAACAATTTGTTTGTGATCCAATCAACAAATCGAATCCCTCTCGGGTCAATGAGAGAGTGGGGCCCCATGTTCAAGACTCGGAGTCAGCACTTAAGGGAACAACCTCTTTACTATCTCTGAAAGCAGGTAGGAGCGAATTCCATCTTTCATCCTATGTCCCTAGCTATCTACCCGGTCTTACCTCTGAAATGGAAGGTTTATTGAGTCGGCGCTGTTTAGCCAACCCTCACCTATGCAAATCTAAGGATAATCTCGAATAAACAGGAGTTCATAGTTAGCTCAATATTAAGGTTAAGTTATCTAGGTCATCGCTATGAAATAGTCATTCTTAAATAGTAAACAACGTTATAAATTAAGAGTTTCTTGGTTCGATCTTATGCAAACTCATTGCATAGGATGCCCACACTCCTCATGTCACCACATGAAAGAATTAGGATCACTTCGTTTGTAGCATTTTAAAACTCTTTGTAACAACTACAGAGTAAGCCGCATCCGACAGTGTTACCAGAATAAGATATCCAACCTTATTTGTATACTATAGATCATTTTTGACTATTTACTCGAACCTGATTCACTCTTATGTCTCCATATAAAGTTCAAGTACTCATGTAATAGTCATGGATCTTTTAGTTTATTGGATTTATTTCTGAAATGAAATAGGCAATTCATATATTCAATAACAAGTTTATTGAATCCACACTTCAATAACAACTTTATTGATTTACAGGATAAGTTTATTGTTTTACAAAACCACGAGTTTTATGACATAAAACACAATACTTGAGGTGTATTAGGACACTGTTCCTTAGACAAGTGAACCCCGTGCCTGAAAGATAATACACCATTTTTAGAGTTCTGCATCAAATATCGAGTCAACATTTTACCAATATAAGTTGCTTGAGACAGAGCTAGCCTTCTATTCTTGCAATCCCTAATAATTTGGACCCCAAGTACATATTGTGCCACTTCCAACTCTTTCATTTAAAATTGGGCTGTCAGCCATTCCTTAATATCAGTAAGGTACCTTACATCATTCCCAATGAGTAGGATATCATCCATATAAAGTGCTAAGAAAGCTACTTTATCGTTCATGATTTTCTTATAGATATTGAAGGATCCTAAAAATGAAGGGAACCTTGAGCGGAAGCGAGATCGTCCCAAATACCATTCTTTTAGAGAAAGTAATTTTATAGAATAGATAAATAGATTATGCAATTATAAAAATTTATTATAGCATGCTAAGATAAACAAAAATTAGGGTTCCAGAAACCCTTACCTTTGAAGACAAATCTTCAAGAATCCTTCCAACAAGAAATAGGCACTACCACGATGGCTACCTTGGTATTCTCAGGTAGAAAACCCAGGAGTGGTAGCTCTGGCTATTTTGGAATGAGGGAAGGGATTGAGAAAAGAAAAGAGGATGAAGAAACGTGATTGTTGTCTGAGACAATCTCCACACAGAACATTTCTGTCTTTTCTCTCCAGTTTCAAAAAGAACTCTCAAGCTCTCTTCTTTTCCAAGCCAAATACATTCATCCATCACCCACTTACATGGAGAGAAAAGAGGGAAGGGAGTTGTAACTCTTTCCCTAATTCAATTAAATTAATATATATATATATATGATAACTAACCTATCATATAATATATATGTTAAACTATATGTTATATCAAATATAACATTTAACCTATAGTTTTAATATTGTATCATATACAATATAACCTATAGTTTCTTTTCTCTCTCATAGGGCATTTAATATAAATTAAATTTATATTAAAGTTAACAATTATGAATCCAATTCATATAATTTATATTTGAATCTTATTCAAATATTTAGTTCTACTCATAAATTCTATAATGTATCAAATACATTATAATAATTATATCATATATAATCAAAATAACTTAATTATATCATATATAATTAAATCCCTCAATTAATTTAAATAATTCAAATTAATCCAAAAATTGATTATCATTTAATCCTATTGAACTACCAAGGGGACCTCATGGACTTGTAGTTTGAAGCTCCAACGGTACATAAATAATTAATCAAACTATTTAATTAAATTATTCACCATCTGTTAACTATCAGACACTCCACTAAAGACCAACAACTGTACTCTTCGCACTACAGATATATTTCTGTGTCCATTGAATATAACCAATCAACAGTACGATGATCGTTCACAAATTGCTTGTAAGTATAGCTGGGCCAAAAACACATTTTGCCCTTGTAGTTACATCTAACTCCTTAAGTACCATTGATCCCTCTAATGAACAATAGATCATAGTCCAACTATGACTAAACCCCTCTCGGAGCCAGGAGAGGGTGTGGCGTCACATTGTTCAAGCCTCGAAATCAGCCCTTAAGGGAGCAATTTATCTACTTATCTCGACCTCGGGGAAGCAGTGAATTCCTTCTCGTGTAGCTATGTTCCCAGCTCCATAATCAAATGAATCCCCAAAACGGTAGGCTTATTAAGTCGGCGATTTGGTCACTCTCACCCATATAAATCAAAGGACCACTCTCATAGGTAGGAGTTCAGAACTCACTCAAGATTCAGATCATGTTACCTATGGTCATCCTGGTGAAATGTAAGTCTCTATCATGAATGATGTTATATAATGAGACTAAACATTTTGTGGTTCGGTCTTATACAAACTCCTTTGTATAGATTATCCCCACTCACATGTCTATACATGAATGATCAGGATTAGATCATTTATAGCACTTTATAACTATTGTAATACCTACAAAGCGAGTCATACTCATATTGTCACAAGGATAAGGTACTCAACCTTATCCATCTACTATAGACCATTTAGGTTATCACTTAAACATGATCCACCCATATGTCTCTGCATACATGTTTAAGCTACAAAATAACCTTGAATGTTAGTTTATTGGTTTGTGGTTAATGCAACTAAAATATTAGAATAAAATATCATATATTTTATTAATTAAACAATGAGTTTGTACAAAACATTTATAAACTATAGGACCCTACGAGATTTAGGGCATCAACCCCAACAGATACAAGATTCACCAACATTTTGATCAAAACCAAAGGATTTGATTGCTGTATGAAATCTAATGTTCCAAGATCTGGATACCTGTTTCAACCCATAAATGAATCGATCAACTTGTAAATTTTTTGCTCCTGACCTCGGGTTATGAACCTGTCAAGCTGAGACATAAAGATATTCTTTTCAAGATTTCCATTCAGAAAAGTAGTCTTGACATCCATTTTTCATATCTCATAGTCATAATATGTGGCTATGGACAAGAGATTGCTTATAGACTTAAGCATAGCAACAAGGGAAAAAGTTTCCTCATAGTCAACCCCTTTCCTCTAGGTATAACCTTTTGTTACAAGTCTAGCTTTGAATGTCTGTACCTTTCTAGCTATATCTCTCTTTCTTTTATAGATCCATTTACACCCTATAGGTTTGACCCCTTCAGGTGGATCTACAAGTTCCCATACTGAATTGGAGTACATAACCTCCATTTCAAGTTCCATGGCTTTGACCCATTGGTCCTTATCTACGTCATTCATTGCCTGTTTATAGGACAATGAATCCTCAACACCATCATCTGGTATGAAAACTGAGTTTTAGTTAAATCCAAGTAACGACCAGGTTGTATCACAACCCCCCCACTGCGTCGAGGTACTTTCAACGATTGAGAAGGACGAGACTGGCCTGAAGTGCTAGCTTCTTCATTAACTCTTGATGAAGAACCAACTGCATCAACAACCTTTGTTGATTCTTTAGTAGCTTCACTTAATACTATTTTGTTTCGGGTTTATGATCTTTCATGTAGTCTTCCTCTAAAACTTTAGCGTTGATCGATACAAACACCTTATTTTCTTGAGGGTCATAGAACAAACCGCCTCTCGTTTACTTAGGGAAACCAACAAATTGGATAATATTGAACAAAGTTCCAACTTCTTAGAATTTGTCACTAACACATGTGCAGGACAACACTAGATTCTAAGTAACGTAAACTCGGTTTCCGCCCCATGCATAAGTCGAAAGGTGTTTCAGAAACACTCTTCGAAGGAACATTGTTCAAGATGTGTACTGCAGTCTCTACTGTATACTACCAAAACGAGTTAGGCAATTGAGCACAACTCATCATAGAACGAACCATATCTAATAAAGTTCTATTCTCTTCTCTGATACACCATTCTGCTGAGGTGTACCAGGTGATGAAAGTTGGGATTGAGTTCCATGTTCTATCATATAGTCCTAGAATTCTAAATCCATGTACTCTCCACCCCGATCGGATCAAAGTGTTTTAATTGTTTTACCTAATTGGTTTTCAATTTCAGCCTTACACTCTTTGAACTTCTTAAAAGCTTCAGACTTATGTTCCATTAGGTATAAGTAACCATACCTCGAATAATCATCTATGAAAGAAATGAAGTATTTGTATCCTCCTCTAGCCTTTACATTCATTGGACCACAAAGATCCGAATGTATGAGCTCTAAAGGGCTCTTTGGCTCTATAACCTTTTCCATTAAAAGGTCTTTTAGTCATTTTTCCTTTGAGACAGTCACATGGAGGTAATAAATTATATTCTAACTTGTTTAGAATTCCATTCTTTACCAATCTCCCGATCCTATCGAGATTTATGTGACATAATTTCAAATGCCAAAGATACGTATCATTGTTACTTGGAGAAATTCTTTGTCTTTTTGTTTGAGTATTTGTAGTTTTAAATATCTCATGATTTAAAAGTGCTTTTGATTCAGTTGGTCTTAACACATATAAGTTGCCTTCTAGTTTAGCTGAACAAATAGCCACACCATTTTCATAATGAACGCTTCATTAGAAGAAAAAGAAACAGGGTACGATTGTTCAATTGAACAGGAAATAGAAACAAGGTCCCTCCTCATTTTGGGAACAATGTATAAATTTTTTAAAAACAAAATTTTACTTCCAAAAAACAATTTAGCAGCTCTCATTGCATAGCTGAAATGACATCTCCCGTTCCAACCTTGAGCTTCATTTCATCCTCTTTGATCTACTTGAAGGAACTAATTCCCTGTAAAGAAGAACAAACGTCATTAGTGGCTCCTGAATCAAGTATCTAGGCATCATGATCATTTTCTACTAAATAAGTTTCTAGAACTAGTAAATCATACTTACCTTCATTCTCTTTCTTCTTCTCAACAAGGTACTTGGGGAAATTGTGTTTCCAGTGACCATCCAAATTGCAATGGAAGCATTTACCTTTGTCAGCCTTAGCCTTGCCCTTGCCTTCCCAGTAGCGGAAGCCTTCCCTTTCCCTCATTTCTTTTTCTAGATTTTTTTAGAACCAGAGGATGAAGGAACATAATTAGTTCCTGAGGCTGAGCCTTTATGGAACTTTTTGAAATGAGCAACATTTGCATTTCCTTCTACTGGTCCCTTACCTTTCCTAAAGGATTGAAAAGTCGGTAACTCATTAAGAAAGGTAGTCAGAGTGTACTGTATTCTGTTCATAACCGCATTGCTACGGAATTGAAAATAACTCTTTGGAAGAGATTCTAAAATAAAGAACACTTGACTCTACTCGTTGATGATTGCACCGTTCATTCTGGTGACATTGAACTAGATCATCAGGTTGAGAACATGTTCTCTCACTGATCGACTTTCCTTCATGCGCATATTGTAAATGTACTTGAGGGCTTCGTGACGAATTTGAATATATGATTGTCCAAACATTTCTTGAAGGGACTCCAAAATCTAACGTGCAGACATCATGACCTCATGCTTCTTGGTAAGAACGTCAGACAAACTTATCAAGATGTAGACTCGAGCCTTGTCATTGGCATTCTTCCAATGGTCACAAGCATCATTCAATGCTTGGGATGCATTTTAAGCGGGAATTGGAGGATATTCCTCCGTTAAGACGAATCACAAACCATCAATAATAGAATCGTGTTCAGGTTAGATTTCCACGTCACACAATTTTCACCGGTTAATTCGTTTTTAAGCAAAGATATGATTGTGGAAGACATGCTGAAACAAATAACAATCAATTGACCGTATTAGTTATATTTGTCTTAACCCATTACATAATTATCCAATCAATTTAATTAGCAAAAACACATGTAATCATAGAACCCTAATCAAACTATTGATTTTATTTTTTGCAACGATATTTCAGAGGTTTAGAGCAACAACCACCGAAGGGTGATCAACTACTTCTTCTCTTAATTGAGACAATCTTAACCAATCACTAATACTAGAATAACTCTTATTCCTATAATTTTTAGCTACCGTTGTTTCAATTAAGGATTCATTAACTAGCTTATTCATCTTGTAAGTGTGACCTTCCCATTTTCAGATCCCAGAGGTACACTTCAATACTACCGAAAGGAAAGACAATTTTTGAAGATTAACCTAAGAAACCCTACCCATTGCTGAAGTTTGCATTGTTTCGATTCCTATGAACAAGCCCTTTGAAGGGATGGTCGCTCTAGGACGACACGCAGGTGGATCATAGGAATCTCACGATGCAACTTAATGGAGGAGATCATAGGATGCGTTGACATGCATCACTCTTCTACTTACTATGAACACTTTCCCCATTTACCACATTTTTCGAAGGGAGGCCGCGTCCAGAGTGACACGAAGCCAAGCATGGATCTCATGGTGTGGACTCTTAGGGATGTGAGAGCTGGAGTTTGATATATCACATATGCCAATTTCCTCTCACTAAAGTATTCTAATATTTTTAAGATTTAACTTAACTTAGTTAAAATTCGACTAATGAATTTATCTAAGTCCTTTAATTTACTCAATATAACATTTATATTGAATGATTTAAAAATACTTGATTTCATATATTAAACTCTTTTATAAAATCAATCATTTATTGCATGCTTATAAAATATTTGTCCAATTCACCTTCCAGGTCAGTTCCCAATTGGAGGTGTTCCATTTTCGTTAGCTTAAGTACTCCCTCTCAGACAAAATGTTCCTTAGGCAAAGGTTCCTTATAGGCAATTATTTTATAAATTTAACATTTTGATTAAATTCATTTTAATCCTATTAAAACAAATTAAAAAGATTAACTTATTCCTAATCCTATTAGAAATAACATAAGTCTTTGATCAATTTTAAACTATTTTAAATTAATTTGGACCTATGTTTGCATACAACCCTTGATTATAGGTTTTAATCTATCTCATTAAAATTATAACACTTATATTTTAGGGCAATATAGAAAAATGAATCACAATATTTACAAAACATAGTAAAATTTTAGAACTATCAATGATAGATGCTAATAGACATTGATAGACTTCTATCAGTGTCTATTACAACATTGTTAGACATTGATAGACTTCTATCAGTGTCTATCACAATATTGTTAGACACTGATAGAAGACTATCGGTGTCTATCAATGTCTATCATTCATAGTTCCGAAATTTTGCTATATTTTATAAATATTTTCAGCAGTTTTACCATTGGAAATAATTTCTCTGTATTTTAATGCTTTATTAAAACCAATAAAATTTGTATCTAATGACATCAATTAAATACAAAACAATTATATTTATCTAAGTAATGTCACGCTCAATGCAAATTCCATTTTCATTTGATAAATATAACATTTATATAAATCATACATGAAAAACAAACATTCACATACATCATTCCACTATTATTTATAACAATTTTAATATATAACATAATGCATGGACATGCTTAGTGTAATCATACATCATTATAACATAACACTTATATCATGCTGCATGAGCAAGCTAATTTAATCATACATCCATAAAATATAACCCTTATATTTAATTATAATGCATGCACATGTTTATCCTAAGGTGAGTATTTTTGAATCTATATGACATATAATATGTAATATGAAAGTTATTTTTTTTAGTTCTCAAAATTTGACTTGGTTTTTTTAAACTATAGGTGAAATGTAGATAATAAAGTAAGAAATTTGGAGGTGAAAGTAATGTCTATACACTTAGAAATGATTACCAAACGGGCCTTAAGAATTCAATTTTGATTTTGTTATTGTTGTGATTGTGAGGGAGAATACATAAAGGAAATAAAGAGAAGGGCAACCATTTAGAGATGCACAAGAGTTTCGCTTTCCCTTCTACTTTGGCCAAGGTGACGATGAGTAGCACATCATTATAGTCACTAAAGTAAAGTTATAGGTTGTATTTAGTGCGCACGTATGTGCCTTAGCCCTAATTTATATAAATGCCTTCTCCAAGTATATCCTTCAATTTTACAAACATGCATGTTACATAATCTCTACAAATTAAATGTTTATCACGTTATCGTAATTTTTTTAATAAAATACAACAGATATATAAGATCAGTAGATACATTCTCAATTAAGTGTCCTTATCATATCAAAATCTAAAATTAATGCATTATAAAAAAAGATCAATTCAAAAGACGAACGAGAGAAGAGCTTAAAATATATAAGTTATTATATATATAGATGTGGCTAAAGAAAAGCCTTTTAATTGAGGGATATGATAGATGCACATCATAATTACAGTGAGGACTTAATACACCAAAGAGCCGCCAATGAGATAATATCTTCTCAAAGGTTTGTAGAGGATTTGCCACCACTTTGAAAAGTTCTATCATTCTGCTCCAACCAGAGGCCCCATAAAGCAACATCTATCAAGTTGCACAATAGGACTTTCTTGGTCGAGTTCGGAGTGAGATGAATCAATTTATTGAGAAACGGTATCAGTAACTAAATTTAACAAAAATAAATTTGTAATATAGTTTTCTTTCGTAGTGTTATGTGAAGGATTCAAACCTCTAACGTTTTAAATTGAAAGTATATATCTAAACTAATCGAATTATGATCAAGTTGACAATTTATAATGTAGTTAACTATGAGGAGATCGTGCAATGATCTCTTAATATAGTTAGATAGTTACGAAAAGATTGAGTAAATTTATATAAAATACTCATAAATTCTACATTTGAATTTGATGTGTTTCAAAAAATATATTTGAAAACATATGGATATTACTGATATGGAAACTAATGTATATAAAAATCATAAGACATATGTGATATCATTTACAACACTATTTACATAAATTGGTGTGATAGTCGAAGTGTAAAAGTTGATTATGTACATAAATTTAATGATATCTTGTGTCAATGATTTAAATCTTTTACGATCTACGTAGTTGTAAATAATATCACACCTTTTAATTTTTACATCTTAGTTTTCACGTGAATTTCTATTCCTTCTATTTATTGTAAGAGGAATTATTTTTTTTTTAACATTTCAAAATCTAATTCTTTTAATAACATTAAAACTTTAAGAATAAAAATAAAACTTTTCCAAATGCAGGGGCATAATTGAAACCCTAGAGAGAATTGGTATAATTTATCTTGAAAATTTCTATGAAGAAAGACATTATATTGACATTGATTAGTTGTGGTCCTCTGACTTTTGGACCTACAACATTTGACTTTGCAATGAATTATTTAATAGTAGTATGACATATTGTCAATAGGTGAAATACATATACACGCATACAAAAGGGTTTTATGATCAGATGGTTTAATCGATTTCTGACAAACATTTACCTTCGAGTAAGAGGTCGTAATATATTCGAATCTCTCATTTTACAAATCATTCAACTATAGTTTAATCAATTTGTAAAGAAATATTATACAAAAATAAAAAAAAAAAAACGGATAGACACCGATAGACTTCTATCAGTATCTATCAGTAATAGACTTCTATCAGTATCTATCGGTAATAGATTTCTATCAGTTTTTATCATTAATAGACATTGATAGACTTCTATGAATCTCTATCAACCTCTATCAAAGAAGATTAAAATTTTACTATTTTGTGTAAAAAGTTTACTTTATTTTTCTATTTTTGAAAATCCCTCTTATAAAAATCTTAGAGATTAAAATCCATCCCTTTATTATAAACCCATCAACCTAAGACAATTTAAATCATATAACTTAACTTTAAAAAGAGGAAGGTAAAACCACAACTAATTGACTCAAAGAAAAGTTAAACTTAAAAAGTGATGTGTTTATGACTTTGATTTCATGAAATATATAATGAGGATGTTTGACTTTTTAAAGAATATATTAGACAATATTGTTAATAGAAAAATTCTTTGCTTATATATTTAGGTATGTTTGACTATTCTTTATAAAAATTTACTAATTTATTCATTTTTAGTTAAATAAACGTTAAAATACTATTTTGCTCCCTATATTTTAGATTTTATTCAATTTTTAGTCTCTATACTTTCAATTGTCAAACCTTAGTTCTTATATTTTCAATAAATCTTAAATTTAGTCTATTAAAGTTAAAATTTACCAAAATTGATTAAATAATAATAATAATTATAAACTTCATAATAAACATACTAATAGATAACAGAAACTTTTCTTAAAAGAAAAATCAACCATAAACTAGCGATTGGAACTAAATGTAAGATTTATTAAAAGTATATAAATTTGAAAGCATAAAGACTAAAATTAAATAAAGTTTAACGTACCGAGATGAAGCTAGTATTTTAACCTTAAAATAGCGAGTAAGAATGAAGATTCAAATGTTTAGCAATATTTAAGAATATTTTGGTGCTTTAACTAAATTTGAGCTACTCATTAAACTTAAAGTTGACAAAGAGTTTGGACTTAGAAAGTTGAAGTTTCTATATTTTATATTTGAATGAGATGAAAGAAAAAAGTCATGGAAACTTAGAATATATAATTTGTATTTAATCTTTTAAGTTTGTGATTTGTAAATATTAAAGTTAGTATAAAAGGTGAATTTAATAAGGTTGAGTTTACAAAAAATATATTTTTTTCTTTCTGAAAAAAAGTTTACACAATCTGTAAACCAAGAAAATTCATAGTTCCACAAATTAAGCAAATTATTCACATTATAATATTCAATTTCTTAACCACTATTACTCCCAAGAAAAATATTACAAGTTAGAGCTTAGTAATTTGCATTTTATTATAATACACCAATCAAGGATTCGAAATTTGTATTGGACACTTAGTCTGAATTCTATTTGTCAAAATTGATTAATATTTAATTATATTAAAAAGTTAGGGTTTATATATATAGCTAGATTTTTCTTTTAATATTAGTTGACATAATAATCTTAATCAATACTTTCACTTATAATTATTCATAATTTTTGAAATCAAGAAGTAACGAGTCGTTAGATGTTGACAAATCAAGCTGTCCTCGACGAGGACGAACTAGGGACCATAGTAGGTTCAAGATTCTCCGTTTGAATAATAAAGGTATTAGAAAGGAAAATAGATGTGGGGTCGAAGGAAGAAAAAATATGGAATTGTGAAAGAGGGTTCTCTATCAAAGCATGAGGGAAGAAAGTTTCGAGAGAAGGGAAAAAAAAAAAACGAAATGAAATAATGAGAGAAATGTATAGAAGAGTCGGCCATGAAAGAATTAGTTACTTATTTGATAACGATTAATGACGATTGACATATTTGTTAATAACCATATCAATTCTTAAACAAAATCGACTAAAAATCGTTCTTTTATTTTTGCTTAAGAATTACTTGATTAATCTAAATAATTTTAGAAATAGAAAACTAAAAATGAAATCGTCATTAAACGAGAACGAATGGGTAAAGAAAAGAAAAAGAAATCAAAAGGAAAAGGATGTTTGTGGTTTATTATGGGGTTGGTGAATGGTTTTGATGAAGGAAAGAAGCAGCCGCAATATGTTTAGGGACTTTTTAAAAGCTCCAAAAAAGTTGAGATTTGACCAAAACTATTGAAGATATAATAATTCCAACTATGGCCGACATCGCCTACCATTCATTTTCATCCTCACAATCTCTTTATTTTCTTACTTAAATCCAAAAGATAATATACGTATTCAAACACATGGACAAATTTGTGGCCGACTAGGCTACAATCTCTCACTCTTTTATTTGAATTTCTTTTTGGAATTTATATTAAGATATAAATAAATATAAAAATTAAATTATATCTTAAATTTTCACCTCTACAACTTAGAGTAAAAAATGTTAACGATGTAAAATTACCAAAAACAATGCCTCAAATCTACGTTCAGTCTTCTGTTGTTATGGATATAGAGTCTACTATGATGAAATTTACAAAGATTTAAAGTTCATACTACAAAATTCTCTCCAAAAGCGAACTATTTGATTTCCTATACCATAATTTGATATATTGAAATTCAAAGAAAAAAAAAAAACACAAAAACACTATTTTTTTTAAAGCACAAAAATTGCACATCGACCAAAAAGGCTTCAAAATTAAAGCTGCCGCAAGAATGCCAATTCGCCGTCTGCCACTTAAAAAAATTGCCGGCTGCTTCATTTTTTCTTTAATTTTGGGAGTACACCCACGAGTTTTATTCAGTTAGACATATATACATATATAACCTGCTGGAAGAAAAAGAAAAAAAAAAAAACCTAGTAGATAAATGGGCCAAGCCCAATTGTTGATTCACCCCAAAAATAAAAGGCTTTTCTTTGAAATGATGATGTTTGGACAACCGTCTATTATCCAAGTCAAAATATATCTATCCATCTATCTATCTATATTTATAAAACTTATCCATTTATATATATATATATATATATACATAATCAAAGTGTGCTTTCATGGAGTTTTTGTCTCCACAATCCTATCATTCTCCCACTTGGAAACAAAACAATGATCTTGCCTCTCACTACGATGATACTCATCATCTTGGAAAATTCCAAGACTATATTCCCACTACACCTATTATCTCTGATTTTCTTTACAAACTTCAAGGCTTAACATAAAATTTGTAAAATCTATAAGGTCACAAACACATGAAATCATAAAAAATAATTGTAGTTCATCTGTGCTTGCCCCAAGGTGTGAAGGTGTGAGCAAGCTATGTGGAACTGTCTCCCGGACATAAAGAATAGTCTTGTACTCCCACTTCAGTTAAGTGGTACCAACTGACATCTTCTTCAATCTTGAACATCTGTTCTTGAAGAAGACAAATTCTGCAAATGGTTACACTACAAGAAATTTGGCCTTTGATGTCGGTTGGAAAAACTAAATACGGATGTACAATGTCGGTTTTTTTATTTTTATTTATTTATTTTTTTAAAACGGATCTTTAATGTCAGTTTAAACTGACATTAAAGATGAGGCTACAATGTCAGTTTAAAACTGACATTATAGCCCTCTACTTATTCTTCCCCCTTTAATAATTTTATTTTTTTTTTGTTTCCCTCCATTTTTTGTTACCGTCTCCAATTTAGGATTTGAATAATATATATGCTGAAAATAAAGAAAGAAAAAGCTTAAGCTTCAGCCACAGAAAACAACCTCTCCTCATGAGTTCTTTCACTTATAGCCTGCAGCTGCACAAGCGTCGTCCACCACATTTGTGCCGCCACCTTTATTGATCGTCTGTAGGTCTTCGTCCATTGCACTGTCATCGATTGTAGTGGACGTTGATGGGTGTTTTCCTCTCTCCCTCGCGAGTTCCCTCACCATGCCTGTGTCCGGTGGGTTTTTGTTTTTTCTCTTGTTCTCTCATTTTTTCTCTCTCTTATAAATCTCCCTCACTACTCTATAGGTCTATGGATCTATCATTGTGTCATTCTTCGAGCTGCCACTGTCATGTTGATTCTACATTGGGTGAGAATTTGGTGAGTTTCTCTTGGAATTTCTTATTAACTCTTGAGTACCCACTAAGATTTCGGCCTAATCTTGAATTACCCATAATGTATCAATTATAGATTCGAGGTTTGCAAGAATTTTGAGGTCGGGAGCAGGCTAATCAACAGTGTTAAAGATTGTTTTGAGTGTTTTGGTAAGACTTTAAGATTTTAAAAGTCTTTTGGATTGTTTATTGAGGTTGAAAATTGGGTTATGACCCCTAAATATTATGTTTGGATTAGAAACAAGTCATAACTGGTAGGCGACATCTAGTTCTCGGTGTTCCAGCAATTTCTTTTAGCCTTTCTGTCATTTCCGTTGAGTTTCAACACTTATCTATTCCTGTTCGGCATAGATTGTGTTACTTACTTCTTAACAGCTCAAAATATGTTGGATTAAGCATAGTCGAACACCAAACAACAAGATTTCAAGTTGTTTGGGTAAGTTTCAACGGGTAAGGATGCTCTAAAATTTCCTTTCAAATTAGTTTAAGGTTGTTTGGAATTGTCTTGAACACTTAGAAGCCCTAATCTGGCCACTCTGACCCATACTAATCAAAGGACCGTCCTCAAAGGCAGGAGTTCCCAAAACACTTAGGATTGAGGTCGTGTCACCTATGGTCGTTTAGGTGAGATGTAAGTCTCTAATATCAACGCCATTATATACAGAGTCTAGTCATCTCGTTGTCTAGGTCTTATACAAACTCTTTGTATAGGACAACCCCACTCCACGTCTCCATGTGAATGGTCAGGATCTACCATCTGTAGTAGTTTACAACACTTGCAAACCTCTTCAAAGCGGGCCATATCCGTAGTGTCACCAGGATCAGGTATCCCACCTTAATCCTTATACTACAGACCGATTTAAGTTATCACTTAAGGCATAATCCATTTGTATATCACATATACATGCTTAAGTTCACATAAGATAACCAAGGAGCTTTGTTTATTGGATATGAGTAAATGCTAGAATTAAATAACACTTATTTTATTAATTGAATAATGTGTATCTTTACAAAACAACGAGACTCTGGGAGAATTAGGACACTAATCCCAACAAGTAGATATTAATATAATCCAAGATTAGATCACTGGACCTCCGTTAAAAATATCCTTAAGTATTTACGGAGAACGAGGGACTACATGCTTGTGTATGGCACTAAGGATTTGATCTTTACGGGATACACGAACTTTGATTTTCAGACTGATTAGGATTCTAGGAAATCCACATCAGGATCAGTGTTCATTCTTAACGGAGGGGCAGTAGTATGGTGAAGCACCAAGCAAGAGTGCATCGCTGACTCCACCATGGGGGCTGACTATGTAGCTACTTGTGAAGCTGCTAAGGAAACCGTTTAGCTCAGGAAATTCTTGATTGATCTGGAAGTTATTCCAGACATGTCAAATCCCATCACACTTTATTGTGATAATAGTGGTGCTGTGGCTAATTCCTGAGAGTCTAGGAGTCACAAGCGCGACAAGCATATAGAGCGGAAGTATCATCTCATCCAAGAGATTGTGCATCAAGGGGATTTGATTGTCACGTAGATAGTTTCGGAGTATAACGTTGCTGATCCATTTACAAAGGCCCTCACAGCTACGGTGTTTGAGGGTCACTTGTAGAGTATGGGTCTATGGGACAGACCACATCTAGACTAGGGAAAGTGGGAGATTTGTACTGAGTGCGTGTTATGCCCTCTTTTATTATTTGTGTACTTTGTATTTTGAATATATTGTACATCCCGCTAGCTTTAGGTCAAGTGGGAGATTGTCGGGGTTGATGCCCTAAATCTTGTAGGGTCCCATAGTTTGTAAACATTATTGAACAAATTCATTGTGTCTTTAATAAAAATATATGATATTTTATTCATTGTCTATAAAATATATGATATTTTAATTGCATTAACCACAAATTAATAAACTAACATCCAAGATTATCTTTGTAACTTAAATATGTATGTAGAGACATATGAGTAGATCATGTTTAAGTGATAATCTAAATGGTCTGTAGTAGATGGTTAATGCTGGGTACCTTATCCTGGTGACACTATGAGTATGGCCTGCTTTGTATGTGTTACAATTGTTATAAAGTATTACAAATGATCTGATCCTGATCATTCATGTATAGATTTGTCAGCGGGGATATTTTGTACGAAGGAGTTTGTATAAGACCGGACACAAAAATATTTAGTCTCACTATATAACTGATGCGAGGAAATATACTTCTGATTTTAGTGTTGATATGCATCAAATGGTCATGTATTGATCATGCATTGATGAGAAAAATATGCGATAGGGGTATATGCGATGATTACACGATAATCTAAAGGATATCTGGTATGCATTAATCGTGTATGCGATGACCATGCGTTCCTGCCATAAGTTTTCTTGCCCTCTTGCCGAGTATAACGAGAACGCCAGTCTCTCAGGATGATCCGAGGTCGAACATAGAGACTTGTAACTAAAGGATGTTTGGAAAGTGATGTGTTTGAGGCGGTGAATAAAAGTAAAAAGAAAGAAGTTAATCAGCCATGCGCTACTCCTACTCTTAGCTAAACAAACTGAGCAATTGAAGTTTGAGTATGAGAATTGGTAGAGATGCGACAAATGTTAACGTGTAATGAGATGCATGGAGGAGTAGGGTTGGGGGATAAAATTTCACAAAGTCATTAAGTTGATCGCAAGGGTAATCCTAGCTCGCCGCGTAACGCACACCTTTCGGTAGTCAACCACATGCTTATATCTCTATAACACATGGTTATGTTGAGCATAAGATTATTTTTATCTCTAGGACGCGCCGCTTACTTTACTTAGTGAGTTCCACTACTTACCCTCTTGGGTAGTTGGTGAAGGAACTCTTAACGAAGAGCATCCATGAGCATGTTCGAATCTTTCCGATTTCATTGTGACTGAAATACCACACACACATTCTACTAAACAGTTATGCAATTTACACTAATTAACGACATGCTTTGATAAATAAAATATAAGGGATTGAGTTCACATACCAGCTGAAGACTCGCTTCACTTCGAACTCAATGCAGCGGAAGCAATCTCTATGTTCTTTATCGCCCAGCAAAATAGTCAGCTACGACAGCACGATCGTCTACACGAACGGCAGCAATACGAACAAGCACGAGCAAGCAGGAACGGGGACGACACCACCACTTAGAGCCCTTGGTATTCTTAGAATGAGAATCCAAAGAGTGGTCTTTGTTGAATTTGGTAGAGGAAGGAGGAACGGGCTGATCGTGTAGAACGATAAGCAATTGGGAGAGAAGGCTATCGTATAGCAGATGCTTATCGTTTAGAGAAAGCTATACGATCGTGTAAGCGATCGTTTAGTAATAGGTAAGCGATAGTTTAGAAAACATGGCACACTTGGCGTTTGTTTAGAAAATCTAAGCGATCGTTTAGAGAAAAATGTGCGATCGTTTAGATGCGCAGTGTGCGATTGTTTAAGCGATAAGGCTCTATCGTATAGGCTCTCAGCTAAGCGATCAAAACGTTTTCACACCTTTTTCGATTTTTTCGAACTCTTTGCAAAATGAAACAAATTTTCATTTTATTCTTCAGTTACAATAACCGAATAAGGATTCTCCCACTAACGCACGATTGAGGAGATATTTCTGGTCAATTATCATATAATTAACCAATTTAATTAATAAATGAATATAATCATATTATATTCTTACCCTATAGTTTGATATCATATATCTACTATAGTAATTTTTCCTTCAGTTGATATAAATCATATTTATATCTAATTTCCTCTAAAATAATGTATCTCATACATTTAGTCAATTATATCATATATAATTAATAAGTTTAACTATATCATATATAATCGAACTCCCTCTTGTCAATTTAAACATTTCAAACTAACCCAAAAACTGATTCTCGACTTTATCCAAGCGACCTAGGGGACCTTATGAACCTGTGGCTCGAAGCTCCAATGGTACGTGAATAACTAACTAAACCCTTTAGCCACGAGATTCACCATCCGCTAACTGCCAGACATTCCACTAAAGACCAACAGCTGAACTCTTTTTACCACAGATATATTTCTATATCCATCGGATATAACCAATCATGAGTACGATGATCCTTCACAGATGCTCGTAAGTACAGCTAGGCCAATTTACGCGGTTTTATCCCCTATAGTTACATCACACTCCTTAAGTAGCCACCGATCTCTAATCAACAATACAACATAGTCCAACTTATGTGTGAACACCTCTTCGAGCAGAGAAGGTGTGTGACGCCACATCGTTCAAGCCCTTTGAATCAGCCCTTAAAGGAGCTATCTATCTACTTGCCTCTACTTCGGGAAGGAGTGAATTCCATCTTGTGTAGCTGAGTTTCCCAGCTCCAAATCAAACAATCTTCCAAATGGAGGTTTGAATCAGCAACCTGGCCATTCCACCTATACAAATCAAGGACGCCCTCAATGGCAAGAGTTCCAACTCACTCAGGATTAAGGTTATGTTACCTATGGGCATCCTAGTTGAAGTGAAGTATCTGTATGAACGGTGTTATAACGAGATGTTACACTTCATGGTCAGGTCTTATACACTCTTTGCTATAGGACGTCCCTGCTCGCATGTCCCTTACACGAATGATCAAGATTAGACCATCTGTGACAAGTCACAACACTTGTGACCATTCCACAAAGTGGGCCGCATCCGTAGCATTACCAGGATAAGGTTTCCTTCCTATATCCTTATACTATAGACCATTTTGGTTATCACTCAAGACATGATCCACGTGTATGTCACCACATACATGCTTAAGTTGCATACAGATAACCAAGGATTTTATGTTTATTAGTTTCTGGTAAAGCAATAAAACATACAACTGAGTACAAACAAGATGTGAAGAAAAATATCATATAGTATACAACACAAGCGTTCGTACAAGCTATTTACTAACTACACGACATGAGACTTTAGGACATCAACCCCAATAGTTGGTTATAGCCACGCAGCTCATAGAAAGCATTGCGACAGCCTCGCACTACAAAGAAGATTGATTCACTATACTCGCGCAACGCATACCTCAAGGTGGTTCACTACATGCGTCCTATCTCTAGGCTGCATGATTGAGTATACAATAACTCTTGAAATCTACACTTAACTCATTGCAATGAAAATGAAAGATGATAAAGTAGAAGAAGATGATGAACATGGAGTTGAAGGAACTAAAGAAATGCATTGGTTACAAAATGTATTAATGTCTTAGTCTAAAATGTAATACGATACAATAGTAAGAAGGTAGATGGAGGGCTAGATGTAGACAATCTCTTGCTTCCATCAGATGTATATCAAGGCTGCTGATGGTGCCATGGATGGGTGGTGGAGTAGTCTCTCTCTCGAGCTCTATCTCCGGCGAAGCTCTGATCGTCACTCGGAAAGGGTTGTGGAATGTAGAATTCTTAAAGACTGTCTGCTCATGCTCGCATCTATGATCACAAGAACCTGCCTAAGGCAGAGATACTTTGAATTTGGGCTCCAAGGTTCTATTTATAGAGCTCAAATGTTGACAACATTAGAATCTCGTGCTGAATCTCTGCCATCCTTGTTGTGGTGGGTGAAATGTCATCATGACCTTATCTTTTTTACAGTTCTGAGGTATGCGTCATGATTGCATCTTCTGAAGTATCAAAACATCCCACCCACTTTGCGATCATCCTCCTATCATAGCTATCACTATGTAGTTGCAACATTCCATGCGACGAACTTGTCTTCATGAAAACCAATGCATGCAACAACTTTGCGATGGTCTGGGATCAATGCATGCGATTGATTCATGTGATAACTACAAAAATAGATATTTCAACGCAAGATAATGCATGATATAAGGTTAGTAGGATTTTCAATGCTGATCGACACAAGCTCATTTTTTTCACATGAATTCTTATCAATATCAACACATATTCTACTCATCAACCCTCATATTTCTAAGTAAAATGCTACAATAGCTTGTATTTCTCCAAGCTATCCATAACACCATTCATAATAGAGACTTACATTTCACCAGATGACCATAGGTAACATGACCTGAACCTTGAATGAGTTGTGAACTCTTGCCTATGAGGGCAGTCCTTTGATTTGTATGGGTGAGAGTGGCCAAATCGCCAATTTAACAAGCTTACCATTTTGGAGATTCATCTGATTGTGGAGCTTGGAACACAGCTACACAAGATGGAATTCACTCATTCCTCGAGACAGGGATAAGTAGATAAATTGCTCCCTTAAGGGCTGATTCCAGGTCTTGAACAATGTGGCGCCACACCCTCTCTTGGCCCGAGAGGGGTTTAGTCATAGTTGAACTATGATCTATTGTTCATTAGAGGAATTAGTGGTACTTAAGGAGTTAGATGTAACAACATGGGTAAAACGATAATTTGGCCTAACTGTACTTACGAGCAATTTATGAAGGGTCATCGTACTATTGATTGGTTATATCCAATAGACATAGAAATATAACTGTAGTGTGAAGAGTTCAGTTGTCGGTCTTTAGTGGAATGCCCAATAGTTAATGGATGGTGAATAATTTAATTAAAGAGTTTAATTAATGATTCATGTACTGTTGGAGTTTCAAACTACAGGTCAATGAGGTCCCCTTGGTAGCTCAATAGGATTAATTGAGAATAAGTTTTTGGATTAATTTGAATTGTTCAAATTAGTAGAGGGATTTAGTTATATATATGATATAATTACGTTGTTTCAATTATATGTGATATAATTGTTATAATATATTCGATACATTATAGTTTAATGAGAGGAAATAAATATTTGAATAAAATTCAAATATAATTTTTATGAATTTCATTCATAGTTGTTAAATTTAATATAAATGTGATTTATATTAAATGTCATATAAAAGAGAGAAAAGTAATCTATACATCTATAATTCGTATTGTGATAACAATATTAAACTATAGGTTTTATATTATATTTGATATAACTATAATTTAATATATAATAGTAGTGGTATAATCATGATAAGATTAGTTATCAAATTTATTTTAATATTAATTATTATTTTAATAATAAGGGAGGGAGTTACAATCCCCTTCCCAATCTTTTTCCCGTTTGATGTACAGAATAATCTGATATCATCTTCAAAGTTTTATAAACTCCTAAAGTTAGTTCTATTCTAATCTAACGTCATTATTGCTCTTTCTTCTATTTCTCTGAACTAGTTGAGTATGTTACCATGATAGATTCTCTCTCCCTCTCTACAATAGTGATGACTCCAAAATGGCCAAATATATGTTGTTATTAAACTTTATTGATTGTAGTTTTGTTTAATGTTGTTATTTATTTAATTACATTTCTCAAAGTTTTTGGGCCTTGACATGTTTTGAATAGTGAACTATATACTTAGTCTTATCATTAGATTTGTCACACATAATTCTTGCAAGGGTTGTTATAGAAGTTTTTTTTTTGCTATAGGTTGGGTACACACCATATTCCTTTTGCAAACGATTCTCTAAACGGACACCCAGGTATGCACACATATAGTTATAACTCCTGTTAACTCAAATATTTAATTGATATATGGTCTTATAGAAAAAAGGAAAAAAATTGAAGCCATTTCTAAGTTTTATTTCACACACATATCTAATATCAAACTGAGTTTTTAATGAGATACTAAATATCTTTCTTTGGCAGAGACTCGATCTTTTTGGTTGTGCATAAGCTCATGTTGGTGTGTACAATAGGTTTGTTCACACCATACAACAACATTTATTTTTATGCATGAGTGCGTGTTTGACCAAGTAATTGTTTTTAGGCCAATTGCACCAAACATTTTCTGTTTGGTTTGATGCCTGGGATGAGATGTGATTTTTTTTTTAAATAGGATCATTTATTGATTTATTAGGACTTTGAATGGAAGTTTGATGTATAAGGCTAAATTTTGATTCTTAGGGATTTAGAAGGAAGATAGGAAGATTGAAGTAGACATGTTTTAAAAAGGTTGACAAGTGGAAAAGGTGCATCTAACACAAAAGGGATTTCATAACAACATTAATATCAAGTACAAGGTAATATTTTTTGTTTATGACTTCATAACAACATTGGAAAATAGTTGTTTATGGTTTATGGTAGTGGAACTTCTTAGACATCCTTTGGTAGTTTATATTTATGCATTATTTATCTAAATGAAACCCGTTGCATAGTAAGTTTGTGGGTTATTAATGCATTGTGGGTTAGGTTAATTCTTCATTATCATCATTGAATCTTTTGTTCTCTCTGTTTAACCATTTATTGTACTTCTTCATTAGTTGAATCTAATTTTGTCCTTGGATTTCTTGTTTGATAATCTAGGATTGACTATCTCAATGTCAAAAGATTGACCCTAGATAGCATCTTTTAGTTGGAGATGACATCTTTTAATTGGAGATTGCTTTTTGTGGTTTCATTTGATTGAAATCTTGAATCCGTTTGGTGTGCTTTTAGTTGCATGAAGTTCTGGTGTTGCTTTAGGGGCTTTTTACTTTTTAATTATACGGATTAATGTTGCAAGTTAAAACTCTTTGGTTTCATCTTTTGTAGTGCTTGCTTGAGGTACAAAAAAGCCTAAGATATTCTGAAGGTTTTAGTTTGTATGATCTTATCGGTATCTGGAGATTTTTTATTTCCCTCCCTTATCGGTAAGTTCTATTGAGAAGAAGTAATTGTGGAATATTATTGAGAATGTGTTTCTTTGAACAGGTTCAAGGTAAATTTTTTATTTTTTGTGGTAGTGTTGTTATGTCGCCAAAAAATTTTCCATCTTCTTTGTAGCTCACATCTAGGTAACCGAGCTTCTCTTTTTAAGATCTTTAAAAACGAAGATTCTCTCAACTACTCAAAATATAAATATAATACTTGTGCAAAGAAAGCTACTTGCTTGTTTCTTTTCTTTACATTTCTATTTTTTCTTTCTATCTTTGCTCTCTCTTGTGGGTATGCTATGCTTGTTGTTAATACAATATTCTGCAGTAAGGTCTACCATTGATTTTTCAGGGCTTAGGAATTGGGTCTTAATTTTTTCTTATGAGTTGTCTTCCATTTATTCAACTATTGAGCTTTCTTGTTTTGCAGGTGCAATAAAGGAGTAAAGATTTGGTATCAACATCCTCTTTATACTTTTTCTGGGGAACTCTAGATCCAACACATTATGTATTTGAGCTTTGTGGTTTTTTTCTTCTTCTTTAGATCTCAAATGGATACATTTCTTTTTTTTTTTTTTTCTTCTTTAGATGTCGAACTATAGTTTTGAACCTTGAAAAATTTCTGACTTGTAAAATGTTGTTGGTTGTAAGATTTGGACTAATTCAATAGACAACCAACTCTCTTGAACTTTAGAATTTCGAGCACTATGTATCAATATCAATGTACTTGCTGATAGATTACTTAGTTAAACAATTTATCACTTTTTTTTTGTTGTGAATTGGTTAATTTTTGTTAATTAAAAGCTAAGTTGTATACATACAAGCAATTAAGATTTTATGAGTAAAAGAGAAATACTATTGAGTTGCATGTGCGCAAACAAAAAATTTTTAAAATTTTTTTTAAATGATAAAACGACGATAGACATTTTATATCGGATAATTAACTGACAAAAAGTAGGTGAAAAACCAACACTGAAGATAATATTTAATGTCGGTTGAACACCGACATTGAAAACAATATTCAATGTCGGTTGAAAACAGACAT
The DNA here is from genome assembly GCF_009727055.1 of Benincasa hispida. Classification (NCBI taxonomy): domain Eukaryota; kingdom Viridiplantae; phylum Streptophyta; class Magnoliopsida; order Cucurbitales; family Cucurbitaceae; genus Benincasa; species Benincasa hispida. The sequence continues at coordinate 9,468,732 of NC_052359.1, forward strand.
TGAAGATAACTAGCATTGAAATCTTGATCATCTATAATGTTGCTTTAAAATTGATATTAAAGACCTTTCATAACACGGTCTTTGATGTCGGTTGTCAACTGACATTATACCCCTATAATGTAAATTTTAAACTGACATTAAAGTCCTATTTTATATTAGCATTTGACTCCTTCCTTCAAACATACTGCCAAGCTGGAGACTTTATCTTTGACCTTAACAACTACTTTGGTCTTCCACTTTGATGCCCTTATTCGCATTAGCAATGTTATTAATCCATTTATAGCCATCAACTTCCTTTCTCAAACCTTCCAATTGTTTTTGAATGGATGGATCTTGATCTGACTGATTAAACTTGGCAATCATTGTTACTGGCTCACCTGCACCTCTGTATCTACCATATACAACTTTAACTAGCATGCACTATCCTGCTAATCTTTTGGCAACATAAAGCCGACTTCTGTACTATGTGAAATTTTTATGGCCAACTACCACTACCTGGTATCCTAACATGAGTTTACACTGGCGAGTATCAAACTCACAAGTGTAACCCTCATCATCCAACTTACCAATAGAGATGTGATTTATTTTTATCCTAGGCACAAACCTGACATCTCATAATACTAACATTTTTCCAAACTTTGTCTTCAGATTAATGTTCTCAATTCTAGCGATCTTGGAAACTCTTCCATTCCCTATTCTCACTAGACCATGAAGCCTTGATGTAAAAGATGTGAATAGACTCATATCTGAAAGTTATATGTATGGAAGTTGCACTATCAATTGTCCATTCGAATGAATGGCTATTATTTTCCGTGTTACTCTTAACACAAACATATATGTTAGGACTAGTGTCCTAAATCTCATGTATCTTGTATACAAATTATTTATTTAATAAAATAAGAAGTTTTTATTAGACATTTAGATTGCATTAAGTCAATCCAATAATCTAAAATCCAAGGTTATGTAATGTATCTTGAATAGTATGTGGTAGACATACAAATGAATCATATTCAAGTAATAACTTAAAAGGTATAAAGTATATAGATAAGGTTGGGTGCTTTATCCTGATGACACTGCAGAACAATACATTTTCTAAGTGTTACAAGAGTTGTAAGTGTTACTAACGATGTGATTCATGTTGGGATGTATGGCTTAAAGCCTCGTAGTTAATATGTTATTTGAAATAATGATTAATTACTTTAAATATGCACTTATCTATTAAGAAAAGATCTAGGATTATTTTATGTAACTTGATCATTATGTGGTAGACATACAGGTGGATGATATTCAAGTAATAACCTAAATGGTCTGTAGTATATGGATAAAGTTGGGTGCCTTATCCTGTTGACACTATGGATACAACCCGCTTTGTAAATGTTACAAGAGTTATAAGTGTTACAAACAAATTGATCCAAATAGTTTATGTGGAGACATGTGAATGGGGGTATCCTATACAAAGAGTTTGTATAAAACTGGACTGCAAAATGATTAAACTCTTTTTATAACATTATTGAGTAAAGAGATTAACATTTCATAGAATGACCATAGTTAACTTGACCTTAATCTTGAGTGAGTTATGCCCTTCTATCTATGAGGGCAGTCTTTTGATTTGTGTGGGTGAGAGTGGCTCAAGTTGCCTACTCAATAGGCTTACCATTTTGGGGATTTGTTAGAGTAGGAAGCTGAGAACATAGCGATACAAGATAAGATTCACTTCTTCCCATCTTTAGGGTAAGTAGATGAATTGCTTCCTTAAGGGCTGATTTCGGGTCTTGAACAATGAGGCCTTACCATCTCAATGGCAGAAAAGGGATTTAGTTTATAGTTGGACTATAAACTGATTGTTCATTAGAGAGATCAGTGGTACTTAAAGGAGTTAGATGTAATTATATGCGTAAAATGGTAATTTGACCCAACTGTAATTACAGGCAGTTCATGAAGGGTTGACTTACTATTGATTGGTTATATCCATGGACACATAAATATATCTATAATGCGAAGAGTGCAGTTGTGGTAGATATGTCCACAGGGCGGCGTGGGGAGGGAGGGTTGAGGATGCCATTCCCCGTCCTCATCTTTGCTCCCCATTTCATTCCCCATCCCTGTGAAATTTTCCACGGGGATTGGGGCGGGGATTCACGTGGGGATCTAGATCCCAACGGGGAGTTTTTCCCTGTTAGTTTTTTTTTTTTAAAAAAAACAATTAATTTAAATCAGTAATGTGGGCAAATTTTACATAAATAATTAAATCTATCACTAAATTGTTTAATATGGTTAGCTTTATATGACAATTTGAGTTTAAGGATAAATTACTCAAATTTTGGCATAAAAAACTAATCAATTTTTTTTAGTAGAAAGAAATAAATATAAATCAAATTGTTCATGTATATAATCTAAATGTAAATATTAAATTAAAACATATTTATTATCTTGACCAACAAACAATCAAACTAGAAATTTAAATGTAATGTTTATATAATAATGATAATAATAACAATAACATAACATTAAATAATTATACTAAATAAATAAATAGAGACTAATCGAGACGGGACGAGGAATGAGATAGGGACGGGGGTGAGGGCAGGAATGGGAAACGGGAAATGCATTCCCCGCCCTTATCCCCGTTTAGCTCATATGGAATTTTCCCCCTACTCCCTCCCCCATGGGGAAATTGAACATCTCTAGTTGTGGTTCTTTAGTGGAGTGACCCACAGTTAATGAATGTTGATTAATTTAATTAAAGAGTTTAATTAGTTTTGAATAAATTTGAATTGTTCAAATTAAATAAGGGAATGTGTATTAATTGTATAAAATACAATTAATATAATGTATAGAGATACGTTATAATATAAAGTTTATTTTAAATTGGATTCGAATTAAACTATATACTATGAGAGTATTAACGTTTGAATAAAATGAAAATATTAAATTAATATGAATAAGATTCATATAATGAGGGAACTAAATGTTAATTATATATGATAGAATTAATATAATGTGTATAGATACATTATGTTCTAAAGTTAATTTTGAGTTAGATTCAAGACTAAACTATATAATATAAGAGAATAATATATTTGAATATGATTCAAATATTAAATAATATGAACGAGATTCATATTAAAACTATAGGTTAAAATTTAATATGAATGAAATTCATATTTAATCTATAGATTATGAAAGAGAAATCATTTGAATATGATTCAAATGTAATATTAATTAAACATATGATATTTAATTAATTAATATTAGTTAGATTAGATTAAATTAAATATGATTTAATTTAACTTTAGTTAAATTTTAACTCCCCATTGTTAAGGGGAGTTAAAAGTGAGCTAAAGGGAAGTTAATTAACTTTTCCCCACTCTTTCATTAAAATAGAATCATGTATTCTAATTTGTAATATGGAAAATAATTCTCTTAAGTACAATCTCAAAATCTCAAGAATTATCTCAATTCTCTCAACACAAGTTGAGAAGATAAAAGAGAATTCTCTGGAAAAAAAGAAGTTTTATTTTTCCCTTTTTATTCCAAAAGGTTGGTTCCCACAAACCCAATCCATGTCGGAGAATAACAGTGAAGACTTGATGGTGGTATCCAAGCACTTGAAGAATAACAAGAAAGTTGTTGTGGGAAAAGGCTGAAGAGGTTGTCTTCAAAGGTAGTCACTTTTTCTCATAGAACTATAAAAAACGTGTTGTTTGATATGCTTATTCTTTCTTCTCTATGTTCATGTTTTTTTTCCAAACCAAATTTCAATGGCACAAGGCATTCACACGCTTTTACATAGGAATTTGATCCTTTCAATCTAAATTATTCATGTGGAGACATGTGAGTGAAGTTATCATATATAAAGAGTGTGTATAAGCCCGGACCAAGAAATGATTAATCTCTCTTTATAACACCATTAATTGAAGAGACTAACATTTCATAGGATGACCATAAGTAACTCATTCTTAATCTTGAGTGAGTTATGGACTCTTGTTTATGAGGGCAATTCTTTGATTTGCATGGGTGAGAGTGACCTGAGTCGCCAACTTAATAAACTTACCATTTTGGGGATTTGTTTGAGTAAGGAGCTAAGACATAGGTACACAAGATGGAGTTCACTCCTTTCCATCTTTAAGGAAAGTAGATGAATTGCTCCGTTAAGTGCTAACTCCAAGTCTTGAATATAGGGCCCCTCCCTCTCATTAGCCCCAGAGGGATTTGTTTGTGGTAGGACCAAAAACAAGTTGTTCATTAGAAGATCAACGAGATTTAAGGAGAATGAAGAAATTACAAAGGTAAAGTGGTAATTTTGACTCAGACGTAATTACGAGTAACTTTTGTGAAGGGCCGACTTACTGATGACTGGTTATACTTATAGACACAGACATATATCTATAGTACAAAGAGTGCAGTTGTGAGTCTTTAATGGAGTGACCCACATTAATAAATGTTGATTAAATTATTTAAAGAGTTCAATTAATTTAATCTCGAATCATTAGACCTTCTAATTTGCAGGTTCATTAGGTCCCTGCTTGTTCACTAAGAGTAAGACAATGATCAGTTAATTTAGATTTCTGGATTGGATTGTTCAAATTTTTTAAGAAAATTTTGTATTACTGTGAATAATATAAAGTGTAATATATATTGATACATTATAGCATATAATTAATAATGAATATAATTTATATTTAAAAATATATAATGAGAGAATAAATTTGAATAAGATTCAAATATTAAATTAATATGAACTGGATTCATACGTTCATATTAAAATTATAGAGTAAAATTAATGTGAATATGATTCATATTAAAACTATAGATTAAAAGAGAGACATACATTTTGATCTATACTATCTAAAAGGAGCTACGAAGGAGAAACAATCATTTTTCTTTTTTTCCCTTTTAGTGATTGGTTATAGGGTTATATAAGGTAATTTTACTGTAAAATCATTAAATAAAAAATTCTTCTATTTAAATTTTTTAAAAAGATATGGACCATTACATTAACCAATTCAAAATATTTGATTCAAAATAAATTATTTATCTTTGATTTTAAGATTTTGATTTTTATTATTTTTTTAATTCTCATGTTAAATGATTTCTTTTTATGTCTATATAAGTCTGCCCTTTTTTCAATCTTTCAATTATCAAATTTTCCTCTCGTTCTCTTTTCCTTCTCAAATCTTCCTCTCAGTTAAGCAATAGATTGTTGGGGATGACGCCCTAAACTCTTGTGTCCTGTAGTTTGTAAACACAGTTTTGAACAAATGCTTGTGATATATAATATATGATATTTTCTTCACTTATTGTCTATGGACATTGGATATTTTATTTGCTTTACCACAAACCAATAAATTAATATCCCTGGTTATCGTTTGTAACATAAGCATGTATGTGGAGACATGTAAGTTGATCATGTCTTAGATGATAACCAAAATGGTCTATAGTATATGGATATAGGAGGGAAATCTTATCCTGGTAACGCTACGGATGCGGCCCGCTTTATAGAATAGTTACAAGTGTTGTGACTTGCGACAAATGGTATGATCCAGATCATTCATGTGGGGATATATGAGCGGGAGCGTCCTATACAAAGGAGTTTGCATAAGACCGCACCACGAAGTGTTATAGTCTCGTTATATAATATGATTGAACTGGTTAATTATATATGCCATGATTGACTTTATATGTGAGATATATTTTTTGGAGGAAAATGATAAATATGAATTATATCTAATGAAGGAGAAAATAATATGGTTTATATGTGATATTAAACCATAGGTTAATAAATATAATATGATTATTTTTATTATTTTTTAATTGGACAATTATGGGATAATTGTATCGGTGTTTTCTTTGTAACCGTGTGTTAATAGGAGGTTTCATTCAGTTTTCGTAACTGAAGAATAAAATGAAAATCGTTTTCATTTTGCAAGTGATCATAGAATTCGCTCACGAGTTGTATATTGCCTATCGCTACACAATAGCTCAATATTTCTACACGATCATATACATGTGCGCCTCTTTCTAAACGATCACATAGGAATTGCTAAATGATCATCTAGCTCTTTCCTAAATAGTCGTGCGCCCGAGCGTTTACTAAATGATCGTCTATACGATCGCAACCTAGTTCCTAAACGATCATGTACCGACGATCAAGCATTGTCTATACTATAGACCCGATATTCTCCCACTTCTTGGTCGTGGTATACAATCTTCCTTTCCTCTGTCCCTCTACCAAATCCAATAGAGCCTACACCTCCTATATTCTCACATTGAGAATACCGAGGGTTCTAAGTGGTGGTGTCATCCCCATTGTTGTGTTCTTGTAGAGGCTGTTTGTGAGTAGACGACCGGTGATTTGGTGAACGATTGCTTGGATGTTCCAGCGAGAGCGAGAGGAGCAGTCCCTTAGATAGAACGAGATTTTCTGTGGAGAAGTGTTCTTTAACTGGTACGTATTTCGTTCTCTTATTATTTAATTTTAAAAGCATGCCTGTAATTAGTTGTGAAATGCATATCTATTATGTTTGATTATAAATGTGGTAATTCTATCATAATGAGTTTGGAACGATCTTCTTCCACTCAAAGATACTCTTGTATAACAGTTCCTTCAATTGGTATTAGAGCCAGGTTCTAATATTCCAAATTCATTGATGCAAAGACTTGCATTTACTTTGTCGGTGGGTAAAAACATGTCTGCTATCTGTTTAAGCGTTGAATAGTTTGTGGATGTGGATTAATGGTGTTTCTGGGATGAAGCCTCTGGATTGTTTAAATTCTTTTACATTTGAAGTTAATTGTAAGGGCCCCTGCATTTTTTAACATATTAATTGCTATCGAGTCTGTAATTTCAAAGTCGTTTGAGTCTATGAGCTATTTGTGAAGAAGCTTTACGGCAAGGGTTGTTATTCTTCAAGGATGAAGACGACCAAGCGTTGTTCGGGTCGTGTAAACGATGGGGTAGACGATCATTGAGTATCAGATACTCGAGAGATGGTTGACATGCGCGCAGTAGACGATCGTGAGCTCAACAAGCTTCATCGCTTAATTCTTGACTATACAATCGTGAAGTAAATCGTTTACTAATCGCTTGTTAAGTGATTGTCTAGACGACCAGGATTCACAACTACATTGTCGTCTAAATGATCGTTTAGCACTTGCGTGTTTTTGTCTTGTGCGCTAAACGATCGGGTACCTCATGCTTCATCGCATAGTTTTTGGTACTCGATCGTAGCTAAACGATTGTATACCTGGCTACATTTACTAAACGATGGGAGCTTCGCCCGATGGTTGATAACTTGTAGAAATACAAGTTATTTATACTATTTTATTTAGATATTGTGACGAAAAGAAAGAAAAGTTGCGTTGATAGTATAGAAATTGGCTAAGAAATGCGAGAATTATAAAATATCGTCAATACACTCACTAACACCTTGCGATGGTAGAATAGAGTGTTTCAATGTCTGTTTTCCAGGAAATCAGTCACCGCATGGATTAATAGCTCAAAGATAAAAGAAATAACGCATCTACGTCGCATTGCGCACACCGATCAAGAATGAAGAGATGATTAACGCAATGACGGTGCATGCGATAATTGATCAAGAGCTGAGCGATCAACGCAATTTCAACCGCATCCGGTAATAAAAAAAAACACCGCATGTGGTGATGAATCGAAGATGTAAAGAGCAATGCAATTGCGAAGGATTCTGACACATGTACAGCTTTCAGTTGTGCATTTCTAACGAATTGATTGCATAACAGAAGGAATTTCTCATTCCGCCATTTCAGGAACTACTTTAACCATATAGTGGGGACCATAAAATGCAAAAAGTTAAGCTTCGCCTATCAATAGCTTCTGCAAATTCACTGAAAGATATACTTGAATACATAGAGATGTGCTTGTATTGATTTCTGAGAGAGAGACTGGTCTGAGGCGATTGTCAAGAGTAGATCCAGGAAGAACCACGAGACAAGGCCGAGAGATGAGTCTTTGAGCAAAGATTCCTTCCAATCCCCGTAGTTGAAGCTCTGTACGAAGGTCACTTGTATCAAGAAGGCAAGCCTGAGTGGGAAGTCTTCCTCTCCACCACTTTCACAAGCCAGCAAGCGTATTTTCCATTCAAGATCTGTGTCAAGACGTTAACACACTTTCTGTATTCATTTTTAATCTCTATTTCATCATTTGTACTCATCTTTTCTTAAACTTTCATTTACACCATGTATCGAATGCTTAATCTGAGTATTAAATGTTATGATCTTTACCATTATCATCTCTCTTTCTATTTTCGTTCATCCATAATCCATTTTCTCCATGATGATTTCCTAATTCTCTGGGTCAATAGCAAGAATTAAGTGAGTAAATTGATTTGTGTTAAGGAAATAATTAAGTTTAGCTAAAGCATGTTTGACGGAATCTTCACCTGTGAGAGCAGAAGTAAAGATGTTATTCCGCCTATCGAGAGAAGGTTGGAAGAATGTGTTAACTAAAGCGAGAAGTACTTCCAGAGATGGAAACAACCTTGCGTTCATCACATTCATCCTTGTTTCACCATAAAGATATGGGAACGTGACTGATCACCGAGAGGTGTACGGCAAGAGAAAGTGGAACCTTAGTTGCATCTTTAACACAATTGACAAACTTGCGTTGTTTTTACTATTTACTCTTTCTATTTCTGATTCATCCATAAAGACTTGCCATCATATACCATGATCCTTTGTATAACTTCACAGTCAGTCTCGACCTCAGTATCATGTATCATGTATCTTGTATCTTGTATCATGTTAGTTTAGGATTTTATTTTATCAACGCAACATTATTTTATCGCAATTTAAATTCCTGTATAAACAACCATTATTTATTAGTTGTAAAAACTGATCGCATATATCACAATAGTAATACATTAACGAAAACAATCCCTGTGTTCGACCTCAGATTATTCTGAGAAACTTGCGTTGGAATTATACTTGGTTTCAATGCAAGGAAACTTGTAACACGCATTACTCTATCGCATACTACAAGCATATCATTAACAACGCATATTTAGAAGCAGTATCGTATAAAGACAAAAATTTTATATAAATTTCAGCGTACCAAGTTTATGGCACCGTTGCCGGGGACATGAGCTTGTAGCATATTAACTATGTGTTGATAACATCATTCACATTCATATTCATTCACATGCTTGAAGATATAAATTTCAGCGTACCAACGGTTCAAGACCCGGTTCGCCTGTGAACCGATTTGCTCGATGGAAAAATGTAATAGATAGAGTTTTTACTTTCGGTTTTGAGGTGGTTCATCCCGGTCCATTAATCTTTGTGAATGTACATAGGATGTATAGAATAAATCCCACCTTAGGTTATACATTGGTCTTGCATCATCTCTTTATTATAAGTGTTATGATATAGAGAAACATGATTTAAATTACATAAGAGCATGCTCATGCATCATATAATATAAGAGTTATATTTATGCATGCATAAAGCATAAACATGCATCATCTTTATATTATAAGTGTTATAGTATAAGGGTGTATGGAGCATGTTTGCTTGGTTCGTTAGTTGTATATAAAAGTTATGTATAGTAATAAACGGACATTGCATGAAGCATGACACATAGGTTAAATTTATAAATGTTATAAATACCTAGTTGTGTGGTAATGTGGTTTTAGTTATTTCTTTTATAAAGGTTATAAGGAAATTAGAACTAAAATCTATAAGAAAGATATGCATGCTAACTTAGGTTTGAATCATGGTTTTAAAAGTGTTTTAAAACTTGGTTGAGATATACCTAAGATCACGGTTCTAATATGATTAACAACCCAAGTTTTAATATTTTAATCAGTTTAATAGGATTAAACTGACTAATAAAAGGTTAATGAATAGTAAATCTATCTATAAGGGACCTTTTGTTTAAGGTGGGTTCCTTCTAGGCTGGAGTATTTAAGGTGACGGAAACGAAACACCCCTACCAAGGAACTTACCTGAAAAGATGAATTAGATAGATTTAATGCATGCATGCAAGATTAAGGACAGTGAATTAAAGAGTTTAATGTGACTACTTTAACTTGTTTAATTTCAAAGACAAGCATTGTTTTTTAGCGGATTAAACTCACTTAGATTATAACCAATAGTCGGATTATCTAAGTTAATGAACCCCTAGGTACAACATTCAGTGGGGGGTACTTGGGGCATCTGATACTTCATTTAAACTTCTCGCGTTTCTCCTTTAATTATCCACACTGTGAGATCTATTCTTGGCCTTGTGGCACCCTAGGAGTGTCCCCCTAAAGGATGATGTTTGGGTAGGTCAATATCAAAGTGGATGGAGAGAATGTTCATAGTAAGTGGGAGTGGGACGTGCGATAGCATATCCCACGGTCTCTCTCGTTAGTTTGAATAAAGTTTCTGTGCATCGCCTCGAGGCACGCTGGGAGTGTCCTATTATAGGATGGAAATTTTGCACGTTTCTTTATTTGATCTCATGTATAGGATAAGGTTACTTCGTCTCTCGTCCTAATCTTCTTTTTCCCTACGGTGAGCGCATTAGGGCGGGACTCTAGGGTTGAATACGAGAGGTTACACTTTCGCGGACTTGTTAAGAGTTAACAGTTCTGGACCGAATAAATGGTGACTGATAGGTTCATTTTCAAGAGTTGGTTCTGCCTAATGGTTGAGAATGCTCATCCCAGTGAAGGGGCATCTAATCACCCCACCGATGACATTTATCCTGCCTCGTTTGGGTATCATTGCGAAATAGAAGTCTTTTCACTTAGGGTACATGGTAACTATTTTGCTAAAACTAAATTGGTGTTAAAATGTGATTGAAGCATAGACTTATAAAAGTTTTTTCATTTTTCAGCAACGGTTTTAAAATGGCTACAACCGGAATTGCTCTTTTAAGCGTTGATAAGTTAACTGGCGACAATTACGCTAGTTAGAAATATATGATCACGACTATACTAATCCTCGAGGATCTCATGTTTGCCCTTAAGAAGATGTACGAGCATTGGACACGGGAGAATGAGAAGGCCCTGAACTCTCGTGTTCTGTAGTTTGTAAACACAGTTCTGAACAAATGCTTGTGATGTATAATATATGATATTTCCTTCACTTATTGTCTATGAACATTAGATATTTTATTTGCTTTACCATAAACCAATAAACTAATATCCTTGGTTGTCGTTTGTAACTTAAGCATGTATGTGGAGACATGCAAGTGGATCATGTTTTAAGTGATAACCAGAATGGTCTGTAATATATGAATATAAGAGGGAAACCTTATCCTAGTAACGCTACGGATAAGGCCCGCTTTGTAGAATAGTTACAATTGTTGTGACTTGTTACAGATAGTTTGATCCTGATCATTCATATGGGGACATTCCAGTAGAGGCGTTCTATACGAAGGAATTTGCATAAGACCGGGCCCCGAAGTGTTATAGTCTCGTTATATAACACCGTTCATGACAGAGACTTCACTTCACTAGGATGACCATAGGTAACATGATCTCAATCCTGAGTGAGTTGGGAACTCTTGCCTTTGAGGGCAGTCCTTTGATTTGTATGGGTGTGAGTGGCCATATCATCGAGTCAAACCAACCACTTTGGGGATTCGTCTGATTTGGGAGTTGGGAACTTAGCTACAAATCTATTATATGATTATCAAAAACTAAATCTAAACTAAAATTTGAAGTAGACAAACTATGAAAATAAAATTGAGGGAAAATATTATTTTATTTTTTTATTATGATCTTCTACTCCTCCCTTTTTAATATATGAGAATCAATAGAGGTCTTTTTCTCTATGTGGAGAATTATTAGTAGTCTTTTCTTTACTCTCTTCAATGAATTAGTAGTGGGCTTTTCTCTACCTTCTTTAATATGTGAGCTCTTCATTATGTAAAAATTAATAGTGGTTTTTTCTCTACCCTCTTCAATATGTGAGAATGAGTAGCCTAATTCATGTTAGGATAATTACGAAAAGTGGAGAAAAAAGCCTACAAAAAAAAATTAAAAAATAAGAAATTTCATTAGATCACTTTACTTGCAGACCTTGAATATATCTATGAAGCAACTCTTATACAAGAGTACCTTTGAGCGGAAGCGGATCGTTCCAAACTCATTGGGATAGAATTACCACATTTACAATCAGAATAAGATATGCATTTCACAACTAATTACAAGCATGCTTTAAAATTAAATAACAAGAGAACAAAAAACGTACGAGTTGAAGAACACTTCTCCATAGAAAATCTTAGATCTCTCCAAAGGACTACTCCTCTCGCTCTCGTTAGAACGTCCAAGCAGTCGTTCACCAATCACTGGTCGTCTACTCATGAACACCCTCCACATGAACAATAGCAATGTGGATGACACCACCACTTAGGACCTCTATATTCTCGGTGTGAGAATCCAGGAGGTATAGGCTCTGTTGGATTTGGTAGAGGGACGGAGGAAACGAAGATCCTATACCACGACCAAGCAAGTGGAGAATAGCGGGTCTATCGTATAGACAATCATCAATTTAGGAAGCGGTAACAGATCGTTTAGTAACTAGTGTGCGAACGTAGAGACGATCGTTTTAGTAAACGCTCGGGCACGCAATCGTTTAGGAAGGAGTTAGACGATTGTGTAGCAATTCCTGTGCGAAGTTTTAGAAAGAGGCGCGCGTGTATACGATTGTGTAGAAATGTTGAGCTATATGTGTAGGCTT
>NC_052359.1:9489272-9567713 GCF_009727055.1 Benincasa hispida
TTTTTTTATTAAATTCTAATTTTTATAATTATTTATTATTTTAATCTATAAAAAAATATCATCGATTTTACTTTAAAGATTTTTCCTACACACTCACACGTTAAATTAAATAATATTAAAAAAATTACGTTACTAGACTTTTAAAAAATGGTTATTTTCAAACATAGGAAAATGAACTAAAATATTTATAAATATAACAAAATTTCACTGTCTATCTACGATAGAGCATTATAAAATACTATATATGTCTATCTCTATTATGATAGACAGGTAGTAGTCTATCACAGTCTATCATAGATAAATTATGATATTTTACTATTATTTGTAAATATTTTCAACGATTTTGTCATTTAAAATAATTTCATTTAAAAAAAATCAGATTTATTCTCAAATCTCTAATTCATGTTAAATAAAAAGAGAGTTTTAAAAGTAAAAATTTATCACTATTTAATGTTATTTAAATCAATCTTGAATTCATATTAAAAAGATTTTTTTTAAAAAAAACTCATTTTATCTAAAATTAGCATTAAAAGAATATTTTCTTTTAAATAACACTCATTTTATTTAAAATTTACATTAAAAGATTTTTTTTTTAAAAATCTCATGTTATCTACAAAATCATTTCATTCATGTCAAATGATAAAACATTTAAAATAAAAATCTCTATTTTATCTAATATTCTTAAATAATATCATTATATTCAGAGTTAAATTCAGAGTTAAATGCATAATTTTTTTTTTCAAAAGAACAAAGATTTCTTTTCTTTTTTTTTTTTTAAAAAAAACTCATTATATATTATAATTTTGAGATTTGATTTAAGATTGAATCAAATTAAATTTTGAATCTAAAATTTTCTCTGTAAATAAACTAAATTGTGTTCACAATTTTCTAAGTATCTCCTTCTTTTCTTTCTTAATTTTATACTTCGTTATCATTTTTTTCTTTTTGCAGCTCCATGCCATTTTTATTATGTTTGAGATATCTACACTAATTTTATTCCATAGATTTTTTTTTTTTTTTAGTATTTCACTAACGACCTTGTTTTCTTATTTTTCTACCTCTATAGTTGGACTATTTCTTCAACTTTTTTTTAAAAAAATATATTTTTGGTGCACCAATCCCACATATTATGTTTGTACTTTTACATTTTCTTGCCACCAGTTAAACTAATTTTCTCTTATCATCACTAAACTTCTTACCTTATATGTTTTTTTTTTCTTTTAACAAGTATAGCCATAAACACGCTAAAGGAACGAGATCTAGATTGAATAGTCTTTTTTTTTTATTAAAAAAATAATGAACTCAAATAGTAGTTATAGATATTTTATTTTAAAGTTTTCTTATTATTAATGCAAATAGCAGTGCACATGGGTTGGGCTGGATTGGGTTATGGCGTTTTTTTTAACCAACTTGAAAAATTTAGGTTGGTCAAGTTGGCACCCCAAATAACCCAAACATGGTCTTTAACCTAACTCAACCCAATCCTCAAAATTCGGGTTGGGTTAGGTGGGTTGTCGGGTTGTTATTATTTTTTCCTTCTTAATTTAAAATGCTTAAATTTATGTACAACATATAACTAATAACTAAAATCTCATAAAACTAAATTCTTACATACTAAATATTTATAATATCTATTACAATCTTTATTCAAAAACAATCATTCTTGAAAGAAAAATATAAAGAATTCACAAATTCATCAATTCTAAAACAAACAAACTATATATAATGCGGGTTGGGTTGGGTCAACCCAATTTTTTTTTATAATTGAACTCTAGACCCAACCAAACCCAACAAAAACAGAAAAAATTCAACCCAACCCAAGCAAAAAACTAACCATTCAAACACAACCTTTATAGTTTGGGTTGGGTAGTTTGAGTTGTCGGGTTATTTGAATACCCTTAAATGCAAATATTATTAGTTTGTTTATTTTTTTTAAGGAGGTTTGTTTGTTCTCTTAATATGTTGGAGGAGAAATTTTGGACCAACCACGAACCGCCACATCATTTGCTAAATGAATGACGAAATTCCGAAATCGTCAAATTTGTGACCAATTAAGAATTGACATGTGTCTCAAATTGAAATTGAGGACAAATTTCGTGTTTTTGTCACAGACGTCGATTAAGTAAAATTAATTTCGACCAATTTGACGCTATAATTTGGGTGTTGGTCCAATTACGCCCAAATATGGCCTTAAGGTGGGCCTAAAACGCTAAAAGTCCAGTTAATTGGGCCTAAAGGTCAGACCCAAGTCCAATTAATTAGGCCCAAAGGCCAGGCCCAAGTCCAATTAAATTAGGCCCAAAGGCCAAGCCCATTAGCTGTCTCTTATACACATCTAGATGTGTATAAGAGACAGACCCCAAACTATGGCCTTAAGGTGGGCCTAAAATGCCAAAATAGGCCTAAGCTCAGTTAATTGGGCCTAAAGGCCAGACCCAAGTCCAATTAATTAGGCCCAAAGGCCAGGCCCAAGTCCAATTAAATTAGGCCCAAAGGCCAGACGCATTGGCCAATGAAGGCCAACCGAAACCCATGAAGCCCATCAGGGAGCTCTATAAATAGAGAAACTCCCCTCATTTGCAAAAGTAAGCACTTCTACATTCAGAGAGCCTAGAGAGAATTCATCAAGCAGAAGAATCCCAAGACTCCTAAATCTCTAGTCCTAGAAGACAAAAGACCCTTGAAACATAAACACTCTTCTAAGACTTCTACTTTAAGAACGTTCGGTGTTTTTCTTCTTCAAGTCAGCACATCCACCCAATCGAGAGAGAATCAGAGGATCAATACTAGAGATCGAACCACATCGCATCAAATCAACCTCAACATCAACACCAACTCAAGTTCAACTCCACGAAACAAGTTTCTCCGAAAATCTCATGCGAACACTAATCCTCCAAGAATATCAACAAGCCCAAAGACCGATTTTTCAAGAAGATTAACCAACTTAAAGATTATAGTTTATTTTGAAAGCATCAAAATACTATGTATTAGAGATTGTACTCGCTTTCCACAAAATTAATACAATACAAAATTCAAGTTCCACGAAATAAATTTCCCTTGAAGGTCTCTTACGAACAAATTGGCACGCCCAGTGGGACATCTCTATCTCTCATCTTTCTCTCGTCATCCAAGTCAATAAATCTAAATGGCACCAAAGAAAGCTCCATCTAAAGCTACCCTCGCAAGCAACACTTTAAGCTCTGTCATCATGGCGGAAATTTGAGACCAGCTGATGGAATCTCTTAAAGGCGGGATCGTCATCAGAGAAAATCCTTTATTCGACAACTACGCTTTTGTTATTGATCTATCAGAGAAAGAATCACATTTTGATGTAGTGTTTGTCATGATGACTGACGTAACGACTGAATCGACCATGGCAGAGATGGAGATAAAGATAGTTCTCCTTATGAAAGCGGTAGAAGAGAGAGATCTTGAAATTGTCGTTTTAAGAGATGAAATACAGGCTCGAGAAACTGCTGAGTCGAGTCAATCTCTAACTACGAAAGCCAATGAAAAAGGAAAGACTGTCTTACAAGAAGGCCAACCGTAACAATCTACCTCTGTCGCCATCCTATCAATTTAACAGCTGCATGATATGATTGCAAACTCCATAAGGACTCAGTACGGAAGACCATCACAGTCCTCCTTTATGTACTCCAAGCTGTACACCAAGAGAATTGACAACCTGAGAAAGGGCAATCCAAAACAATATGTTGTACATTTCATTGAAACCTGTGAAAATGCAGGAACCAAAGAAGCAACTAATCAAACAGTTTGTCTGTACCTTGAAAGGAAATGTTTTCAATTGGTATACTGATTTGGAGCCAGAAGTGATTGACAGTTGGGAAAAGTTGGAAAAAGAATTCCTTAACCGCTTCTACAGCACAAGGTGCACTGTTAGCATGATGGAGTTGATGAACATAAAACAGCGGAAAAAAGAGTCGGTCATCACTACATCAACCGATGGAGAGCTTTGAGTCTGGATTGCAAAGATAGACTCACTAAATTATCTGCAGTAGAGATTTGCACTAAGGGCATGCACTGAGAACTTCTCTACATCTTACAAGTGATAAAACCTCATACGTTTGAGGAGTTGGCAACATGCACTCATGATATGGAGTTGAGCATCACCAAAAGAGGAACTAAAGATTTCCTAGTCTCTAAAGGGAAAAAATACAAAAATGAAACCAAGGGCACTGAAAAAATCGTGGATAGTACCACAAAAGAATCTATGGTTGTTCATGTGACCCCGTTGAAATTTTCCTCCAAAGGAAAACCAAAAAAATTTGAAAGAAGGCACAATGAAGGCAAGAAGTGTCGTCCAACTCTTAAAGAAAGACAAAAAAAGGTTTATCCATTCCCTGACTCTGATGTGGCAGATATGTTGGAGCAACTGCTAAAGAAGAAACTTATTCAGCTGTCGAAATGCAAGCTGCCGGAATAAACAGGAAAAGTAAATGATCCTAACTACTGCAAGTATTATTGTGTTGTTAGTCACCCAGTGGAAAGGTGCTTCGTGCTGAGGAACGAATTCTAAAGTTGGCTCATGAAAAGAAAATTGAGCTATATTTGGATGAAGTAGCTCAGAAAAATCACGCTACAGTAGCGGTGACTTGAAGTGTTCCAACACTGTCTGTGTCCCATGCTCAAAGACAAAGGCTGATACAGTTTAGAGCCTATGAGCCTATAGTTGTTTGGTTCCAGCAAGAGATTCAAACAACAAATTTCAAAAAGAAAGATGAGCTCGATGAAGATGACAACGAAGGGTGGATAGTTATGACTCGTTGAAAAAGAAGATAGCCAAACTCCACCAAAAAGAGTCGCGTTCCTATCAAAGCTATAGAAGAAGGAACAAGGCTCATAAAAAGAAAGGCAAAAGGATGACACGAAAGCCTAAGCCTGCTAAGAAAGAAGACAAGGACTTCCCTCAATTCCGACTGCCCGTCATCTTAGGCCTTTTATTTAGAATTATGAGGGCTGTTAAGTGCAATATGCGGCAATTATGTTAGGACTTCATAAGAAAATGAGTTTGTGTCGTTCAGCATTAAGAATCTCGACTAACTCACTATTATGTGTTATTATGCGTTCAATTGTTTATCTTTGTAGCTAACGTAGGATGCGGATGCATACGTGGAAGCCGAGCTATCGCAAAGACGACCGCATGCAGAGAATTTCTCCATCGCAAATGCAAATGCATACGTTTAACGCATGGGAGTTGCGGTAATCAACTGCATGCGTCCATCGCATAGGAGTTGCGATCGTCAAGCGATTGCGGTCATCGCATAGAAGTTGCGGTAATCATGCGAATGCGGTCATCGCAAGATTACGGCTATATGATGATAACCATAATAGAGGGGTGAACGCAAGGTTGGTGGAATGGAAGCATCAATGCATATCTCGGGAAAATCAAAAGATGATGTTGACATTTCACCTACCACACCGTTAGCAGCAGAGATTTAGAAAAGGACCAATGTGTCGCGGATGTCAGAATCAGAGCAGGTCCATTAATGCTATTGGTGATCAAGTTCTATAAATAGAAGCCAATGAGCAGAATTTCATTTGATCCAAGGTTTTCACCCAAGATTTCCTACCTTCGGGTGGATCCTTGTGATCCAGATCAAAGCATTAGAAGAAAGCTTGAGAGTTTTTTATCTCCTTCATCCATTACGAGTGACGACCGAAGCCTTTACCGGAGTTAGATCTCGAGAGAGTCAGCTCCACTGCCCTTCCATGGCACCACCGGTAGACTTGACACACATCCGCTGGAAGCAAGACATTGCTTCCAACTAGTTCTTTCATTTTCTCTTCTTTCCTTATACTGTATTGTATTACATTTAGGTTAAGGAATTAATACATTTTGTGAGCAATTCATTTCTATATTTTCCTTCGATTCCATCTCCATCTTCATTTACTTAGCATCTTTAACTTTCATTGCATCACTTGGTGAGACTGTTAGAGTATCGCATACTTAATCATGCGACATAGGAATATGAAGCATGTAGCAAACCACCGGGAGGTGTGCGTTACGTGAGTGTTGTGAGAAAACCTTATTTGCTTAGTGTGAAGCTGTAACAACGCCTGTCTATAGGCAGACGCAATGCTTGTCTATGAGTAAAGTCAACAACAACTAACTTCCTGGGAGGGTAAGTGGTTGGTCGCATTAAGCAATGTAACCAAGTATTCACTAGAGATAGGAATAATCTTACGTCAACTAGTATATTGCGATTACCTTGTCTTATGAGCGCATCACTCATCATTTAGGTATACTTAAGAGAGTAGTCTAAAAATCAGATCTAAGACTCGAGAGATTGGATCTGATCGCATAAGCAAGAATGGGGAACTTAGAGATAAGCTATGTTGGCTATTACACAGCGTATGCACCCTACGGAGAGGATATTGCATGCATCCAAGAAGTAGGATACGGTGGTATGCGGTCATCTTGTTTATGTGTGGGAGCACATGAGTGGGAATAGAGACTTAGGAATAAGGCCTCTCGACACTTCGCATATACATCGCGTGCATCCTAGAATTAGGCATAAGTGTGTGTAGCATAATTGTATACCTTGCGTTGACTGGGGTTGCCCTTGCGATCAATCTTAAAGGTTGCGATTAAGACATCTTCACCATTTTATCTATTTTTCCATGCATCTACTACGCGTCAACAATTGCCGTGTCTCTACCTCTCATTCATATTTCCATTGCTTTGTCTGTTAGTTAGGAGTAGAAGTAGTGTGTAGCTTACAACACCCATCATTCTTTTATTCATCTGCCGAAACACATCACCGCATAGCTTTTAGTTATAAGTCCCTAAGTTTGACCTTGGATCACCCGAGAAACTTGTGTTCACATTATACTTGGGTGAGCCCAAGAATACTTGTGACAGGAACGCATGGTCATCGAATATAAGAGTAATGTATATTTTCATTCCAACGCATGACCACTGACGCATGAGAAGCAACGCATACCTTAAGACAAGCATTGCATATTGCATCCAAATAATTTTAGTCATCTAGTCTTTGACACCTAATTTTACGTCACTAGACGGCCGGTAGCTTTGGCAGAATTTCTCCTAAGAAGATTTCTCGATAATCGTCCAGAGAAAGTATCAGAAATAATTGCATGTCACACTGTTGGCATAGTTGAAGTCGAAAACAATCATATAACTGTCGAAGAAGTCAACACTTAGAAGAAATGAAGCAAAGAACTTATATCTTCGATCGTATTAAGCCTTCAAGTGCTCGATCTTCAACCTTTCAAAGATTGAGTATGGTCACGGTAGGAGAAGAAGACCAATGTCTAACAACTACTTCTACTCGAACATTAGCCTTCAAAAGGTTAAGTATATACACATCAAAGAAAGATCGACCTTCAGCATTTGCTTTTGATTATCTCAAGACAACAAGCAATCAACATAAAGGAAGGATGGAAATCTTGAAGGCGACGTTATTCCATGAAGAAAAAAACAACGAAAAGATTCATAGTTGTGTCCCTTTACGCATGAAGAGGAAATTTTCTGTTGACATAAGTACAGCAGGTTCCTTGATAGTGAAGCCAAAACTTATCATATTTATGAATCCTACAAATGAAGAGGATGATCAAAACCAAGCCAAAATGCTTGGTCTTCTTCTTCATTGAGAACTGCATCGCCATGCGCCAAAGCTTCATCACGAATAACTTGACGAACTTGAACTTTACAAATTACAGACTCGATTGCAAAGTTAATTTCGCCCAAAAACATAGGGGCCCTTACAATTAACACTTTGTAATATCGAAAGCTTTAAAAAAAGCAATCAAACCCGAAATGTTCATCAAAATCATCCATAAATGCAGAAAACAGTTAACCACAAATGCAGAAACCCACCGCGACTGTAAAAAAACATTCAATTCAGATCTGTAATTTGGAATATCAGAGAACCTGGCTCTGATACCAATTGAAGAAAATCGAAAACGAGTTTTCCATGAGCAGCAGAACAAGACTATTCCAAATTACAATCATGAATGAACATATATTTACAGTCGAATACAAAACAAGTAATCATGCAAATCATACAAAGAAATTACTGCATGAATACACTCAAATGAAGAAAGATCAAACTCTACGCATGTATGAGAATGTGTCTCCATGCTCCGTTGCGCGACTCTGATCGAACAACAGCAACCACGAGCGCTCGATCTACACGACCGCAACACAGAATGAACACTTAGCGTTCGTCCTAAATGATCTCCTCAGTCACGAACTCCTCTGCAGCAGGAACGGACTCCTCTAAAGCACGACGAACGACCTCTAGAAAACCTCGACTATGTCAAGTTGAGTCTGACACCACCAGCAAGACGACCTTGGTGTTCTCGGTGTGAGAATCCTGAGGGTGGGCTCTGTTCGAACTTGGTATAAGGTAGACGAACAGAGGAAATAATGATCGCATACACGAATGGGCAAGTGGGAGAAGGCGGAGACCTATCGTATAGGTCGATGCTCAATCATTTAGATATAGCTATGCGATCGTTTAGCCTATCGTTTAGCTCGGTCTGTCACCTACAGACACTACACGATCGTGTACCTTGGACTAGCGATCGTCTAGCAAAGCTATGCGATCGTTTAGTAAATACTGCACGATCGTTTAGCTTGCACCTGCACGATCGTTTAGCTCGCCCAACCGTTGTTTAGTAAACCCGAATTTACTTGACGACTTTGTGAGTTTCTTTTTCGCGGAGAGAAAACTCAAAAATCCTTTTCAATCGTTTGTAAAAATTTCATTTTAAATAGGAAAACCAATTTTCCTTTTAACTCACGGTTA
This sequence comes from Benincasa hispida, assembly GCF_009727055.1. Classification (NCBI taxonomy): domain Eukaryota; kingdom Viridiplantae; phylum Streptophyta; class Magnoliopsida; order Cucurbitales; family Cucurbitaceae; genus Benincasa; species Benincasa hispida. The sequence goes on from NC_052359.1 coordinate 9,498,068, forward strand.
CCATGATCCAATAACCACCCATTACTTTGGTTATTTAAAAGAAAAATTATTATCCAATAATAATGTTATTATAAATATAAATGATAACCAACTTATCATACTACATTTATAACCTATAGTGTCAATATTTCATCTCATGAAACATATAAACCATAGTTCTTTTTCTATTCCATGGTACTTAATGTAAATCTCATTTACATCAATCCTACACTAAATGTATCTTATACATCATATCGATTATATCACATATAATCAAAATACCTCTTGTCAATTTGAACATTTCAAATCAATACCAAGAACTGATCGTTAACAGAATTCAAGCTACCAAGGGGACCTCATGGACCCGTAGCTCCGAAGCTCCAATGATACGTGAATAACTAACTAAAATCTTTAGTCACAGGATCCACCATCCGTTAATTGCCAAGCACTCCGACTAAAGATCGACAGCTGAACTCTCCTTACTACAAATATATTATGTGTCCATCTTAACCAATCAGCAGTGCGACAACCCTTCACAGATCACTCGTAAGTACAGCTGAGCCAATAACTGTTATGCCCCTATAATTACAACTGTCTCCTTAAGTACCATTGATCTCTCTAATGAACATAAGTTACAATCCTACTATGACTGAGTATTCTCTTCCAAAGAGAAGCTGTAGCCACTATGTTCAAGCCCCGGAATCAGACCTTAAGGGAGCAATGTCTCTACTTATCTCTACTTTGGGAAAGAAGTGAATTCCATATTGTGGATTGAGTTCCCTCAACGGTAGAAGTTTCCAAAACACTCAGGATTGAGGTCATGTGACCTATGGTCGTTTAGGTGAGATGCAAGTGTCAAGTATCAACGGCGTTATATACAGAGTCTAGTCATCTCGTGGTCCAGGTCTTATACAAACTCTTTGTTTAGGACACCCCTGCTCCACGTCTCCATATGAATGGTCAGGATCTACCATCTGTAGTAGTTTACAACACTTGCAAACCTCTACAAAGTGGGTCGTATCCGTAGTGTCAACAGAATCAGGTATCTCACCTTAATTCTTATACAACAGACCTATTTAGGTTAACATTTAAGGCATGATCCACTTGTATATCACATATACATGCTTAAGTTCACATAAGATAACCAAGAAGCTTTGTTTATTGGATACGAGTAAATGCCAGATTAAATAACAATTATTTTATTCATTAAACAATGTGTATCTTTATAAAATAACGAGACTCTGGGAGAATTAGGACACCAATCCCAACACTGCTTCCATCTTCAAGTTTAAGATTGGTATACATGGCTCCACTTCCATCTTCAAGTTCAAGGTCGGTATGCATGACTTCGCTCCATCTTCAAGTTCAAGGTCGATGTGCATGGCTCCGCTCCATCTTTAGGTTCAAGGTCGGTGTGCGTGGTTTTACTTCCATCTTCAAGTTTAAGATTGGTGTGCATGGCTCCACTTCTATCTTCAAGTTCAAGGTCGGTGTGCATGGCTCGGCTCCAGCTTCAAGTTCAATGTCGGTGTGCATGGCTCCACTCCATCTTCAAGTTCAAGGGTCGGGGTGCACGGCTTCGCTCCATCTTCAAGTTTATGGTCGGTATGCATGGCTTGCTTCATCTTAAAGTCTGGCATGGCTCACTTCGCCTCTAAAGTCTAGTGTGGCTCGCTCGTCCTCCAAAGTCTGGCATGGCTCACTTCGTCTCCAAAGTCTTGTGGGCTCGCTTTGTCTCCATAGTCTGTGCGGCTCGCTTCGTCTCCATAGTTAAGCGCGACTTCGCTTCATATTCACAAGTCGAGCGCGGACTTCGCTTCATCTTCACAAGTCGAGGTGTGACTTCGCTTCATCTTCACAAGTCGAGGCGCGATTCGCTTCATCTCCAGAATGATGGTGCCACTTCACTTCATCTCCAAAATGATCGTGCGACTATCACCACATAAGGGCTGTTGTCTAGCAGGGGTCAGATCGTTGTTGGCGAAGCTGATGACCACCCTTGCAGGCTACACAGTCGCCCACATAGAGGTGTGTGTCTAGTAGGGGTCAGATCGTTGTTGGCGAAGCTGACGACCACTCGTACAGGCTATACAGTCGCTTAACATAGAGGTTGTGTTTAGCAGGAGTCAGATTATTATTGGCGGAGCTGAGACCACCCCTGTAGGCTACATAGTCGCCCACCATAGGGTTGTGTCTAGCAAGAGTCAGATCATTATTGTGGCAGAGCTGACGCATACCCCTGCAGGCTACACAGTCACCCACACGAGGTCGTGTCTAGAGAGAAGTCAGATCGTTGTTGACCGGAGTTGATGACCACCCCTGCAAGCTACACAGTCACCCACATAGGGGTCGTATCTAGCAGAGTCAAATCGATTTTGGCGGAGCTGACGATAAAATGAAACACATCTACAATCAACAATAACAACTCAATCCATAAATTAATTCACATTCAACAATAATAACAACTCAATCCATTAATTGAAACATCTACAATAACACAATAACAATTTGCATAAATTATTTAAATCATGATTTTTCAACTAATCAATCGATAATGATTAAATTAATTAAAAGAGAAAATAATAATTTAAATAAATATACAAGATAAAATAAAATAAGAAGATTACCGGCGGCGGCGGCGGGCGGTTTTGCATTTTCCAAGCTTGAGAGCTAATGTGTCTAATCCTTCTCTTCTTAAGATATTCGAAAAAGTGTTAGTATGTGTTTTGAGAGGGGTTCATGTATAGGATTGAGTGGTACAAAATGAACTCGTATATACTTGTATCTAGATACACTCTGTAGAATTGATGACATTAATTCCTTAGTGTTCTTTTAATTACACTTGCTTTTATATTTGTTGATATACTTGCTCATTATTTTTCTTCCTTAAAATGCTTGAATATGCCTTACAATGTTTTATTTATGATATACAAGTTAATTCATAAGTTTATGTTTATGTGTATAGTTGGGTACGTAAGGAGTAAATGTATCAGTGTTCTTTATATTTCAACTCTGTCTTTTAGTCTCCATGTTTATTTTTTTAGCTTGTTTGACTATTGAGAGAATGGAAAGTAAAAACTTAACTTTGTGACACTTTTGTAATCTTTTGACTATAGAATAGGTGTATTTGGTTAAAAGTGACTTCAAGGATTTTGCTATGCTGTTGAGGGTGAAAAAGTTTAGAAGAGTTATTTTGTGACTATATTTGTAATTTGTTTAGATAGATATCATGCACTTGACATTGGTTGGAAGTTATTTTATGGATTTTTTTTATAGATATTAGTGGGTTATTTGTTTCTTCCAACTTTATTTTCTTCTATCATCCTATGAAACACATCCAAGATGTAACTGGAAGTCCAAAGTTTTAGTTTATATGTATATCTATTTATTATTTTTATTATTTATTTCAATAGTTTTACTAAACTTTTTATTACTTAATGACTTTTTGTAGGTTGTTGAAGAACTACCAATTAATCCAATGCCTATACAATAAATACAACTAATTTGAAGTTAATTGGATTTTTATATCAACATTTTATAATTTATAAAGTTTAGGTTATGTTGAATCTATATGAATGATTATTAGATATTCACATTTTGATTATGTGAATTATGGATATTTCTTTTTTACTTTTAATGTGTAGTAAGGTATAAAATACAATAATAACAACATGAACATAGTTGAAAAGCTATAAAAAGTTCCTGAAATAAGCTATAAAAAATTTATAATGATGTAGAAAGATTTTTTTTTTTTTTTTTAACATTTGATGGATCATTATAGCTTTTTTTAAACAAATAGTTATAGTTTCACATATATGTTCTAATATACGAACAATAACCTCAAATTTTGGCTATAAAAACAATTTTATAACTTTTTCAAAATGCTATCTTACATGCTAAAAAGATGAATATAGTTTGCAAAATACTATAAAAAGTCAAGTATTTCATAGTGTGTTACTAAATGTTATAAAAAAAATAGACTTTTTATAGCATTTTAAAAACGCTATAAAAAACCTCATACTTTTAAGGGTTGTCACAACTTTGTAAGAACTTACGAAGTTAAAGCAAAAATTAGTCACAGAAAAAATTTCTAAATGAGAGATGTTTGATAATATGGAGTTCCATCTCAAAACCAATCGACAATGAGAGGAGTAACCCATCTATCTTATAAAGAGTGTGAGTCCCCTTGGATTTTTCAATGTGGGATTCTCAACACTTTTGTCGTTCAGGGATTGAGAGGAAATAGTGTCGAAGAGAAGAGATGAATAGAAAGACTTTGGAGATTAGGCCAAGAAGAGATATGAAAGAAGAAATGGGGAAGGAAAGGAATACCTGAAATGTTAGCGCAACAGAGCAGACGATGATCACTGAACAATGGCCGGTGGACGGCAAGGCTAGCGTGTGACAATGGAGAGGGAGAAGTCGTGAGTGGGATCGATGTTCAAGCCAAACTCGAGAAAAATGCAGTTTATTAGGGTTTCATGTTATTTTATTATATTATAATTAAAAACAAAAGAAAAATTAATGATGGCTAATAAATGTCATAGATCGATGACAGTTAAAAACTGTCATAATTTTCGAAAATATGAAAAATTCTACCTTTTTTCGCCAAAAACGCGCTTCTTTTATATTTATGACACTTTTTCTCTCGTTTGGCTACATCTTTATGTCATGGAAAGTCATTTTTATTGTAGTGTTGAACAGTTTGGGCTGGAGTTTTACACGTGTTTTGTTGCTCAGATTGGAAAAATAAACACAAAAATAAAAATAAATAAACAGAAGCTTTCGGCCATGGGAGGTGAACCACATAGAAAGTGGGAAAGATAGAAAGAGAAGAAGAAAAAGAAGAAGAAGACCACTTGGAGAGAAAATAGTGTTTTGGTTAGTACAACAACCGTAAATGTAGAGGGAGGAAAACAAGTAGGACATTGAAACTAGTATTTATAAAAGTAATTACAATTGGTAGTATTTTTAAGAATAATAACCAAGTATATAACATCATTTTAAAAAAATTGCAAATATAGTCAAGTCTATCAGCGATACTTCTATCGCTGATAGACTTTTGTTAATAGACTCTTAACATTGATATGGTCTATCACTGATGGACTCTTACCAATAATATAGATAGACTATTTAAATTTGGTCATATTTATAATTTTTTTAACATCTGCTAATACTTTGGGTCTAATGTCTATATTTGCAACTGTTCCAATTTATAATTACTTTTGGAAATAGTATGACCATGTACAGTATGACCATATTTTTCTGCTGTATACATCAAGTTGCTCCATATATAGTATGACCACATTCAAGTACCAATTTGGTGAAGTTTTATACTAATGAATGCATGTGATTTTATTTATGCCATATTTTTCAAGTTGCTAAATTTCTCATGATTTTATTTATGCGATAGTTTTCAAGTATCTAAATTTCTCATGATTCATATATGTTTACAGAAATCGAATGTCTATTCAATATGATTATATAGTTTTGTAAAATTATTTTCCTATAAAATTCCATCACTCTCCCAACATTTTAAATTTATTTTTTTCACCAGGTTGCTCTTGAATTTCAATACGAGTTAGGTGATAAGAAGTTGCCACTTGTTTCTAACTTTAGGTTTTGTTTTGTTTGGATATTTGGTAGAATCTAGAATTAATAATATTTATGGCAAATATCATCCTCTACACGTGTTTCTAGCTTTCAATAACCTAAAATGCCCTTTGGAAGATCCCAACTCCGTCTACACGTATTCCTTTTTTTTAGATTTATTCTAAAGAATTGATTCTATACTTTTTTTTCCTTCCAAATTTTCATACTTTATATCTTTTATTAGGTTTACATTGTTTCTAAAAGAAAATCTAATATCATATCTATCCTTCTTTCTCTAAATCTTCTACAAACTTATTATCCAAACATTATATTATATTTCAAATCTAAAATCTGAACAGGCAAGCTTGAACCCATGAAGTTAGAGCAACTTGGTCAATGACAACATTGGAATCCTAAACTGGTACTATCGTGGATGCTGGATTACAAAGTTGCTGACCCAATTTGGCTTCAAGCTTTGATATATATTGGCTCACCAATGTAGTTTGGCTCTTCAAACTTTTTGAAGTTGGTGTCAGCGTTTATTCTTCGAAATTCTAATGGTTGTATCGATGCCTTGCCGCCAAGAGTTTTCGTCTTCATGCCTTCGGAATCCTTTCCACACTAAACTTGTTGCCATTTTTTAAGGGAAGTTTACTTGTTCATAATTTTGGAGTCTCCTTTTTAGAAGTGGAATTTGGCTCTACCTCAATCATTCAAGCTCTTCAGAGTTTGAATTCTTTTATCAACAATGTTGGCTTTTGGATTGAAGGTTTTGAAGAAGTTTTATCCTACTTTTTGAACTTTATCTCAATTTTGCAAATCGTTCTTGTAATTAGCCTGCTCATTTACAGCTTCTCATGGACCCCGATCTATTTGTCTCCATCTCTATGGGGTAATTCCTTCACCACTTGGTTGTCAATTTTAGCTGAGATTGATGATGCACCAATAAAATGTACTTTTTCACTAATATATTGAATTTATTCCTTATCTTTGTTAACTTTTTCTTTCAAATACACTATATTTAAAAAAATAGTGCGCTTAGTTATGTTGTATTTGTGGGGTTTAGCCTCAAGGACTAATATTTATTTATGTTTAATATAGTGTATATCTATATGCTGATGTTTTTATCACATTGAAGTAGGGTGCAAATACAAGGTAATATGTGTTGTTGATAATCATATTGAAATTACTTGCTCGCTTTTATTGAATAGTATATAACGATACACAATTTTTAGTTTTTTTTTAGAATATATAGTGTATTTGTGGTGTATTGGAGACTAATAATTATTTTGATTGCAAAATATTTGTGTGTGAAAATATTATGTTTTTTCGATAGTTAATAGATATATTTTTTTTAGGATTATAGTTTATAGAATCTTGATTGTTAGTATTTAAATTTTAGATTTTTTGAATTATAATTTTTAAATATTCGATTTTTTTTAATAGGTAATGAAATGTTGGTTGTTATGATTTGAGTTTTATATTTTTTTTTTTTGAATTAGGGATATTTTGGTCAATTATTAATTCGTAATTAATAATTCTAAAATTTGCTCTGTCATTCTTCTAATTTCAAAACTTTTTTGCTATTTTTTTAAAATGAAATGTTATATTTTGCTATTTCTTTTGTCATCCATATTTAATTCAAGTTAAGTTTCAAGTGTAAGGAAAAGTTTGGTTGTAGGCTCCCGTGCAGGTCTACTGTCGTTATAGTCCATCCTAGGTTAAGATAAAGTAATTTGGAGCCGTGCGTGACAATTTTCTTTCATCTCTCCATCTGAGACCTTAAATTAGAATTGATCATGTTGTTTCAAAAGTATGGGATTTTATGGATTGCTTTTTTTTTTTTTTTTTTTTGTCAATTTATAACCCGTCAAGTTGTATCAATTTTACTTTTAAACTTTTTTTTCTTTTGAAAATAAACTTTAGTCCATCAATCTAAAACAAGATTGTTCATTTTAAAACATCAAAATGCAAGGAAACACCAAACTTAATCTTCAACAACCAAAATGTATTTTGAGTTTCTCAAGAGTGTACTAGGTAATTTATTAGAAAAATTATTGGCAAGGACTATAATAATTTTTTATTAGAGTTTTGAGCTCAAAATAGAAAAACTATATATAAAATTTCAAGAACCAAAATTGAATTTATCACAAATAACTATACTTAGTGCGAGTGCTTATCGTTTATCAGAAGCATTAAACTCTCGTAAGATAAGAAGGTTTTTTAACGTGAAATGGTCATAACTATACTTATTAATAGTCTGGTTGTCATTTGTGATGCCCTTTTCCTCCATCTATTTGGTATGTATGTTAGCATAAATTCTTTATATCTATATTGAATAGATAAACTCTAGGATCATTCATGTCAAATTGTAGAGAATAACGTACCGGATTCCATTACAAAATTGATGATAGTTTCAAGATGATGATGGATGACTATGGTCTTCCTCAACCAAAACTCCGAATGCCCTTAGTGGGATCTCTCTCTAGATGGGATTCGTATATCGGAGACCATAGCCTAAGGTCTCTTTATATATCAATTAGGGTTCTCATTAAACCCTAATTAACTAGAAAGCCCAATTAACTAGAAATGGGCTTTTATCCATTAAGTCCATACTCAATTAGGAATCTAGGGCCTTAATTAATTAGATCACATAATTGGGCCCAATCTAATTAAATAACCCAATGTGATAAATTATTAATCCACATACATAGCCCATACTTTAATTAAACATATTATGATTTAAATATGTCTAACAATCTCCCACTTTGGCTATGTCTATGTACCTAATATAATTAAATCTCATAAACCTTAAGCGCGCATAAACAGGATATTTCAATAATAGAATTCCCCTTTAGTTCAATCTGGTCCATCTCCTGTATGAGCATGGAATCAAGGCGGCTTTCGTCACTACCTTTGTAACTAAACCTTCCTTGATCACCAATTCCAATACATTCAATGACATAGATCAAGTATGGATGGATAGCATGGAAACTACATACAAAGTGATCTAGATCATGCCTGTTTCCAACTTGTCCAAATTTCTTAATGAGATCATTCTAAAAAACTTTATGCTAAACTGCATGCATGATAAACAAGTGTCAAATAAAAACATAAACCATCAAACTTTATTCTATATAGAAAATAAACAAAATAAGGTTAAAGAACATTCCTCAAAACAAACTCCCACTAAACCATGGAATCAGAAAAGTGACTAAACCATGTAGTAACATGCTCATGAAAAACTTTAGGTGGTAAACCTTTAGTCAATGGATCTGCCACCATAGAATTTGTTCCTATGTGTTTTATCGAAATTTGACCATTCTGAACTCTTTCTTTAACAACTAGAAACTTCACGTCTACATGCTTTGACTTCGTATTGCTTCTGTTGTTGTTGGAATACATCACAGCCGACTTATTGTCACAAAATAATTTTAGTGATTTTCTATGCCAACCACTATCCGCAGCCCATGACAAAATTTCGCAACCATATTCCATGATTGGATACCTCATAACATGCTATAAACTCCGCAGCCATGGTAGAAGAAGCCTAAAGTGTTTTTAACACTTTTTCCAAGAACAATCCACCAGCCAACATGAAGATATAGCTGAAGTGGATCGCAAAGTGTCTTGATATCCAACATAATCAGAATCAGAATACCCAATGATTTCCAAAACTTCTGATTTCCGATAAGCGAGCATATAATCTTTGTTCTCTGTAAATACTCATAACCCGTTTGGTTGCTTTCCATATGATCCATCCCCGGTTTACTCAAATATCTGCTTAGTATTCCAATTATGAACGCAAATCTTGGACGCGTACATACTTGAGCTAACATTAGACTGCAATGGCCGATGTATTAAGGAACTTCTGCATCTCCTTAGCTCGAGTGTTGGTCTTGGGCATTGACTTAAATGAATTGATCACCTTTAGCGATCGGGTATCTCCGGTGCACAATCTTTCATGCCAAATCTTCTTAAGATTCTTATCAATGTATTCTTTTGTGACATCTCAAAAACACTTGAGAACGATTCGCAGTATTTCAATTCCTAATACAAAAGAAGCATCACCAAAGATCCTTCATCTTCAAAATTTCTTTGAGAAATCTCTTAGTGTCATGCAATAACCTAGATCATTACTAGCTATGAGTATGTCATCAACATATAACACCAGAAAAATTGATCTTCTCCCACTAAACTTGTAATATACACAATCTTCCAGCAATGTTCATCCTTAAACCAAATGAGGTTATCACTTCATGGAATTTATGATACCATTGACGAGAGGCTTGCTTGAGACCGTAGATGGATTCTTAATTGCACACTATAGACTTTGAATTATCAAGACACAAAGTTTTCTGATTGCACCATATAAATCGTCTCATCAATGTTCCCATTGAGAAATGCAGTTTTTACATCCATCTGGTGTAGCTCTAAATCAAAGTGAGCTACCAGTGCCATGATTACCTAAAAGAGTCTTTCGATGAAACCGGAGAGAAAGTCTCTTTGTAATCAATGCCTACCTTTTAAGTAAAACCTTTGCAACAAGACGACGCCTTATATCTTTCGATATTTCCATGTGAATCCCTTTTAGTTTTAATATCCATTTACAACCTATGGGTTTCACTCCTAATGGCAGTTCGACAAGTTCCCAAACGTTATTGTCTTTCATGGATTTATTTCTTTTCTCCATAGCACTTATCCACTTTTGAGAGTTAGAACTTTGTAAATCTTGTTGGAAGTTGATTGGATCATCTTCCATTATGCCCACATCATACTAATGTCCTTGAAGAACACAATATAATCATCTGGAATTGCACTTCTTCTCTCTCTAGTGGATCTTCTTAGTGGCACTTCTTGAGGTTGTTGAGTTTGAACTTCAGGTTCAACAACGAGGACTTCAATGTTGTTCTTGTTCTATAATTGGTTCAATAATGAAGTCAGGAATTGGAGCCTGAACATCATTTATAATCACATGAGGAAAAGAAACAAATTCCTCTTCAAAGACAATTTCCTTATTATTTTCCCCCCAAACTCAACATCCTCAAGGAATCTAGCATTTCCTGTCTCAAACAATAATCTAAAAGTGGGATCATAAAACTTGAAACCTCGAGAGTTCCAGCTAATAGTTTCTTGAGTCCAATTTTCTTTCATTAGGCCTATAAAGCCTAGCCTCAGCTGGACAACCCCATATGTAAAGATGCCTAATACTAGGCTTCTTTCCTGTCCACAACTCATAAGGAGTTTTGGCTATTGCTTTACTAAGTACCCTATTAAGGATATATGTTGCAGTCTTTAGTGCCTCACCCCAAAGGGAATCTGGTAGAGAAGAATGACTAATCATACTTCTTACCATATCCTTAAGTGTTCTATTTCGCCTTTTCGCTACACCATTCATGTTAGGTTTGCCTGGCATAGTGTACCCTCTTAAGGATATAAGTACTAGATGCAAAGTAAATTTTCATTTATCTCGATATCAAGTGTCTTTAATTTACTACGAAATTGGACATTTCCATAATGTACTCCCTTATGTTTTCATTGCCCTTATACCTCATAGAAGTTAAAGAAGTCAAAAGACTACTTGCTTCCCCTTTTCATTTTTTAGCAAAATATTTCTCAATTTGAGCAAGGAACTTATTGGCATTTTCACTTTCCATGATAAAGCCCCGAAAAGACTCCGGAATGGAGTGCCTAATGATCATCAGACACATGCGATTTGACCGTTCCCACTTCTCATATTAGTCGTATTTGACTGTTCCTTAGTAGAAGTAGGTTTATCAGTCCTTAATGCAAGGTCCAAATCCATACTGAAACAATAAACAACAAAACATATGCTCACAACTAAAACATAACAAAATAATTTCACATATGTGGTGAGCTCCTTTAACAAGATACCTAGTACAACATTGATGTCCAGCCTTTGGGCAAAAAACACCAACTGTAAATAGTACTCTCAACGTAGTAATCAAAGTACTAACAATTAACCTGTCAAAAAATAGTCTTTCTTTGGACCGACTATTTTTCACATGAGCAATCCTTATAATTTCCACATACTTATTACCACATGCATACCCACAATTTGGCCAAATAATTATCTTCCTTTGGGCCGATAATTATCCGCATAAATTCATGAATATGCACATCTTATATTTCATAATTAAAACGATCTAGATAATAGAGGCTACTTTGGTAACATATTATTTTTGACTAATTCAATCTAAAATATAAGATACAATAATATAATAATATTATTGTAACAAAAATAAAGGAGGAAGAACACCAAATAGTCTTTTACAAATTCACTTAATAATTGCATATACATAATACAATTAAAATAACATAAACATGTGAATATCACAAAAACAATCAAATTGTAGATTTTAATTCACAAACTTATCAATCAAGAACTAAGAACTTTTCAAGAATTTCACCAAGTTATTAATCAATAAAACTTAGATTCACTAAATTCAATCATTTTTTTTTCGAAACTCATATTCATCAATTAAGTATTAACATAACTTTTCAGTTAAAAAAAAAGGAAAAAATAGCGACAATATTAATTTTCCATTACTAATCAAATTTAAAACCAAACTCATAAAGTCATTCATTAAGAATTAAAGAAAAAACTGATAATTAAAACAAGAACTGCCGGCAAGACTTTAATTGGTAATTGACCGATACCTTTACCCAACGGCAACTGCAGTCAGTCATTAACTGAAAATCTTGATGGCTAAAACTTGTAGTAACTAAAGACCTAACTCCTTCGATCAGTCTTTAACTTTTTTCCAGTAGATTTCATCACATTTGTAGACTTTTGTCAAGAATGTTGAAGTGAACATCCTTCATTTTGACAATAATAGAACTAATTTTTTCTTAAAAAAACTTTAGGAACCACGTTCAATCAAAATAATCAACCAAAAAAAAAAAACACTTTAATCCATCACTAGCACATCATTCATAATCGGTGTTGGGTATACCAAATACCATAGATAAAAATACGAGTTGCAAGAACACATATTGTCAAAGAAAAAAATGACCGCCAAGATTTCCATCCTACCATCAATGAGTTACAATGCTGCTACAGTAAGCTGACCATTTTTTAAAAAAAATTCTTTAAATTCTTTATCGAAACCAATATTTAATCAACATACCAATGAAAATGCATAAACTAACAATCCAACATGAAATTCATTCTCTGATACACTTGTTAGCATAAATTCTTTATATCTATATTGAATAGATAAACCCTAGGATCATTCATGTCAAATTGTCAAGAATAACATACCGGATTCCATTGCAAAATTGAAGATAACTTCAAGATGATGATGGATGATTATGGTCTTCCTCAACCAAAACTCCGAATCCCTTAATGGAATCTCCCTCTAGATGGGATTCAAGAAAGACTGAGTGCTTATATTGTTTTGGTATATCGGGACCATAGCCTAAGGTCTCTTTATATACTAGTTTAATTAGGGTTCCCATTAAGCCCTAATTAACTAGAATGGGCTTCTACCATTAAGTCCATTATCAATTAGGAATCTAGGGCCTTAATTAATTAGATCACATAGCCCAATCTAATAAATAACCCAATATGATAAATTATTAATCCACATACATAGCCCATACTTTAATTAAACATATTATTATTTAAATATGTCTAACAATGTACTTAAAGAAACGTTAGAAATGTCTTGTCATTGTGAACCTGAGGCTTAGCGGTACTCGGCTCCCTTTCTTTGCAGCTTGGGCTAGTGATCACAACATAACACCACTTCACTTGCTTCACCAATGGAAGTTGTCAAGCCTGCTATTTTTGTTTTTAATTTGATAATTAATTGAGTCAAAAATTAACCCTATGGTTAAAAAAGATTATTATAAAATAGAGATCAAATAAAAATTTTAATAGTTAGCTAAGTCCAAGAGCGGGTATGAGATTTTCTAGAAGTTCATTGGAAAAATTAGATTTTAAAAACAGCTAAAACGAAGAAACAATGACCCATTTTCGATGATAAAGAAGAGAAAAACAATTATCTATGGGAGAATGTATGTTCTTTTGCTGGCAATTGGTGTTTAAGTTATAGCCCAACTATAATTTCTTTGAACTGAATGCTTATATGTAATTTTATGATCCTTTTCCCCATTGCTATCCTCTAGCCACTCTCGTTTATTCTTGTTTTTGAGCTATTCGAAAACTTCCTCTTTAATTTTCTGATTTAATGAATGAAATAGAGTTGGGATTTGAGCATTAAACTCAAATTGTCAGGTTTTTGGGTGTTTTTAGCAGGCATTTGGAAGGTCAAACGATATTCAAATTAAATGTGTGACTATGGATGTTAATGCTCCGGATGTGTACTTTATGATGATTCAAGTCTCAAGTTGTTTGGTGCTTTCTTAGAAAAGTTATAACAGTTTAAGTAACAAGGGGTCAAGAATTACTGCAACTTTTTGAAATTGTGTCTAATTATTGTAATCTCTTTCATTTTCTTTTATTAGTGATTTATTGAATAAATTTAGGGAACACTTTGTGAGACTATATATAGTGATATTGTGATCTTTGCCAAGACAGGTAGAAAGAAATCAACAGAAGATTGAGTATTAGTGTCCATACTTTATTCTTTCTCTCTTCAATAAAAAGCTTCACCACTCAAATAATTTTGTTTTTTTTTTTTTTTATCAATTTGGTATCAGAGATATGTCGAACCATGGGAGCAAGGTGTTGGGACAGATGTAGTTACCATGACTCACCAAGATAAACTATGACAACTAGAGTATTCAAATGCGTACCTTGCTCGGTGCTCAAGACGCATGGAAAGTAATCTAAGGACTTAAAGAGGAGACTCCAATTGCAAATCTGACAGCAAACCAATTGAGGGTGATAAAAGAGATGCACATGAAAGACAAAACCACTCTCTATCTCATGTTCCAAGCTATGGATGAGTAGAAAATTGCAGGTGCAAAGACATCGAAGGAAGCGTGGGACACACTAGAGAAGGTTTTCAAGGGTGCTGATTGAGTCAAACAAGTGTGGCTCCAAACCCTTCGAGGCAAATTGGAAACAATCAAAATGAAGGAGTCTAAAGGAGTATCTGACTACATCACTCGGGTTTAAACGGTGGTGAACCAACTTAAATGCAATGGAAAAACTCTTGAAGATACCAGGGTTGTGGAGAAAATCCTTCGATCATTGACAAATGATTTTGAGAATGTGGTATGTGCTATCGAGGAATCAAAGAATTTGGAAGAAATGATTATTGATGATCTTGCAGGTTCCCTTGAAGCACATGAACAAAGAAAGAAGAAAAAGAAACAAGAGGTCTTGGAGGAGACCTTACAAACAAAGATGGCCATCAAAGAAGATAAGGCAATGTATGTGCAACACAACCGAGGAAGAGGACGTGGTCGTGGTGATCGTAGTTCGATCATAACAGAGGTCGTGGTTGTGGAAACAACAATGAAGAGAAAGAAGAAACGAGCCAACTAAATTGGCATGGGCAAGGCCAAGGTCGTGGAAGAGGTGGTTATTCAAATCGTCCAAATGTCGAGTGTTACAATTGTAGAAAATATGGACACTACGCAAAAGATTGCTATGTCGAGAAGAATGTGGAAGAAAACGCGAACTTAGTCGCAGAAGATGAGACCAAAGATGACGGTGTTCTCATGATGGACCATGAAGGCATCACTCAAGACAGCGACATGGTATGGTATCTTGACACTGGTGCAAGCGGGTTATATGTGTAGGCACAAACATCTTTTTGTTAATATGCAAGAGATAGAAGATGGACATGTGTCTTTTGGAGATGCATTAAAAGTTCAAGTCAAAGGTCAAGGAAAAATATGTTTTCCCCAAAGGAATGGAAAAGAAGGTACTATGGAGGATATCTACTATGTACCTGACTTGAAGAGTAATATTCTAAGTATGGGACAGTTATTGGAGAAAGAATGTCCGGTCTTCATGAAAGATCGAATGTTGCACTTGAAGGACATAAATGATCGAGTGTTCTCACACGTTGAGATGGGGAAGAATCGGATGTTCAAACTCAACCTGAAGAATGTACAAGAGAAATGTTTACAAGTCAACATGGAGGACAAATCATTCTTATGACACTTACGGTTTGGACACTTACACTACGACGGACTAAAAGAGTTAGCAAAGAAGGACATAGTCCATGGGCTACCAAAAATGGATTATACCAAGAAGTTTTGTGAAGGTTGTGTACTTGGTAAACTAGTAAGGATAACTTTCTAAAAGAAAGCAGAATATCGTTCAAAGGGACCTCTTGAGTTGATACACACAGACATATGGGCCCAATCACTCCGAAATCTTTTAGTGAGAAAAGGTATTTTATTACCTTTATTGATGACTATACAAGAAAGACTTGGGTTTATTTTTTGAAGGAAAAGTCAGAAGCATTTGAAGTATTCAACAAGTTCAAGGTGATGGTAGAGAAGACAACCAATCTTTACATTAAGGCTTTACGGTCAGATAGAGATGAAGAATACATATCAATTTCTTTCACAAATTATTGTGAGGAACAAAGTATTAAAATATTTTTAACTGCACCATATTCACCTTAGCAAAATGGCGTTGCAGAAAAGAAAGATCAAACGATCCTTGATATGGTTCGATCAATGTTGAAGAGTAAAGACATGCCAAAGGAATTCTGGGCGGAAGTAGTACAATGTGTTATGTATGTGCAAAACCAATGTCCGTATATAAAATTGGCGAATCAAACACTGCAAGAGGCTTGGAGTGGTCATAAACCAACCGTCTCACACATTAAAGTGTTTGTTAATGTAGCCTATGTGCAAGTACCAGACCAAAGAAGAACCAAAATCGATGATAAGAGTAAGGAATATGTGTTTATTGGGTATGACAAGAAGATGAAGGCTTATAAATTATTCGAACTAATTAAAAAGAAGGTGATTGCAAATCGCGATATTCAAGTGAATGAAGAAAGCGTGACTAGAATAATCAAAATGAGGCATTACAGGGAGAGTCATTGAAAATTGCACCAATAAACACTCCAATGACTTCTCAAATATCTGACAAAGTGGAAGAGTCGAGTCAACCTAGGATGCGGAGTCTACAAGATTTATACGACTCAACCGATGAAGTACACCTAGTTTGTTATTAGCAGATTCGGAGAACATTGCTTTTGAAGAAGCCATAAGAGACAAGAAGTGTAAAGTCGCAGTGGATGAAGAGATAGAAGCAATCGAAAGAAACAAAACTTGGGATTTGGTGGAATTACCTAGTAGATATAGACCCATTGGTGTAAAATTGGTATACAAGAAGAAGATGAATGCCCAAGGTAAGATTGAAAGGTACAAGGCGCGTTTAGTTGTAAAAGGTTACAAACAAAAAGCAGGAATCAATTATGACGAAGTTTTTGCTCCAGTTGTAAGAATGGAGACAATTCGACTTCTTTTATCTCTAGCTACACAATTCAAATTGGCTATCTATCAAATGGATGTAAAATCAACATTTTTAAATGGAGTTCTTGAAGAAGAAGTCTATGTGGAGCAACCTCCTAGATACATGAAATCTGGAAAGGAAAATAAAGTATTGAAACTAAAGAAGGCGCTCTATGGGTTAAAGCAAGCACCTCGAGCATGGAACACTCGAATTGATACTTACTTCAAGAAGAATAAGTTCATACAATGCCCGTATGAGTATGCATTACAGTAAAGAAAAAAAAAAAGGTAATATGCTTATCGTTGCTCTTTATGTTGATGATCTTATTTTCATGGGGAGAAATGAGAACTTGGTTGTGGGTTTTAAAGATGCTATGACGCGGGAGTTTGAAATGACGGACTTAGGATTGATGAAATACTTTCTTGGTTTTGAAATTAGATAGGAAAACTTTGGAATTTTTGTTTCACAGGAAGCATACACGAAGGCCGTGTTGAAGAGAAATAAGATGGAAGAATGCAAACCTGTAGCAACACCAATGGAGCTTGGCACAAAACTCTCTAGATTTGAGGGAGGAGATCAAGTAAATGCACGTGAATATCGTAGTTGGTAGGGATTCTACGATATCTCACATGCACAAGATCGGATATTGCATATAGTGTTGGTGTAGTGAGTCGATACATGGAGGGTCCAAGGCTCTCACACCTCAAGGTCATTAAACGAATTCTTCGATACATTCGAGGGACGGAATCACTTGAGCTTCTCTACACAAGGACGAGTGAATACAAGTTGATAGGATACTCTGACAGTGATTGGTGCAAAGATATAAATGATAGAAAAAGCACCAGAGGATATGTGTTCTATATGGAAAATACAACATTCACATGGCTCTAAAAAAAGCAGTCAATCGTAACTTTGTCAACATGTGAGGCAGAACATGTGGCAGCATCTTGGTGTGTGTGTGTCACACAATTTGGATAAGAAGCCTACTGCGTGAATAAAATCTACAATAGCATGAGGCAACCGAAATATGAGTTGACAATAAATCAGCCATTAAGTTGGCAAAGAATCTGGTCCATCATGAAAGGAGTAAGCATGTTGACGCCCGATTTCATTTTATTAGAGAACATGTAAAGAATGGAGAAGTGAAAATGATTCAAGTTTCAAGCCATGACCAACTAGCTGATATTTTTACAAACCCTGTACCAATAGCTTTGTTTGAAATTTTGAAAAAGATGATCGGAATGAAGGACTTGAAAGATTTGAGTTTAAGGGAGGAATTTGTTGAGCATTAAACTCAAATTGTCAGGTTTGGAAGATTTTTTTAGCAAATATTTAGAAGTCAAACGATGTCTAAATTAAATGTATGACCTATGGATTTTGATGTTCCAGATATGTACTTCTGATGGTTCAAGGTCTCAAGTCATTTGGTGTTTTCTATGGAAAGTTATGGCAATTTGAGTAACGGGGGATCAAGAATTACTGCAATTTTTTTAAAATTAGTCTTAATTATTGTAATCTCTTTCATTTGCTTTTTATATGTAATTTATTGAAGAATTTAGGGAGACACTTTGTGAAACTATATATAATTGGTATTGTATATTTGCCAAGGACAAGAATTAGAAAGAAATCAACAGAAGATAGAGTATTAGTGTCTATACTTTATTTTTTCTCTTCAATAAAAAGCTCCACCACTCAAATAATTTTGTTTTTTATCATGGATATGATGGGGTGCTAAGAGATCAGTGCCAACCTAGTTGGGATTCTCTAGTGCACCCGATCGACAACCTACCGTGCCTTTCTTTTTTTAAAAAAATAAAAATAGCATAATTTGACAAACTTGTATTATCAATCTCGAAATCAAATTCAACTCTCTCACCTTGCTCCCTGCATATTGTCAAAAAAAAAAAATTATCTTTCGTTAATTGCATCACCATAACCATTCTCCCGTTGTGGTTGTTATTTCATTTTTATGTTTATTTTTACCCATCGTTCTTTTAGATTGGAGCACATAACAAGTTAGTGATCGCCATAACCATTCTCCCATTATTTGATTGATTTTTTTTTTTTTTTAATGCTCCAAAGATCTCCATTGATGGTAAAAGTACAAGGGAATGATTACATAGAAGTCTTCCTATTTAAAGAGATGGTGGAGCTTTGTGCCAGTGCATCAAGATGCAACTAGTGTAAGGATATTCTCCCAAAGAGAGTAATTTAGATTCTTGTTGTTTTCCTTGAGGATTATAACTTTTTTTTTTAATTAAAAGTATATAAATTTAGAGTATACAACACATGACTAATAACTAAAATCTCATAAATTCAAATATCAAAGACAAATATCATAATAATTTTTAAAGAAAAATATTAAAAATTCATAAATTAATCAATACAAAATAATCAAACTTTAAATGAAGAGAAATATATATATATATATATAAAATTTGGGTTAACCTAAATTTTTTTTACCCAACTCAACCCAATAAAAATAGAAAAAATTTAACCCAATCCAAGAACAAAACTAACCTAATCCAATATTTATATTTTGAGTTGGGTAGTCTGGGTTGTTCGGGGTATTTGAATACCCTTAGATACTATGAATATGTCAATCTAGTTGAGATATATTCTAGTACACCTCTTGATTCTACTTGATTTAACGATAAAAATTCTAAAGCTCCTACAATGCATAACTAGCCAATTGATTTCTCTAGTTTAATGCTCTAATTCAAAAAACATTCTATTGTCATACAAATAAATCATACCAAAATTGTCATACTATTTACATTTTCTTTAAAATTAGAAATTCGAATTGTCCTACTTTTATTTGTTGTATTAAAATAAAAGCATACAAAAATTAACCAAAGAAAAGGGTTTTATTGATGCATAAATGAATTTTAAAGGAAAAAGATATGACAGTGCAAATAGAAACAGTTAAAAAGTTTTAAATTTTAACCAATACAACTCTAAGGTTTTAAATTATAAATAGATGTTTTTCCAAAAACAAATGGCAGTTTCTGAAAAAAGATTTTATTTTATTTTTCAAAATCTCAACTTTTTTTTTCTGGCACTTTATTATTTCTCTGATGATATTTTTTTTTTCTAAATCCAAAACTCTTATGTTAAATTTTTTCTTTATCTAACATATATATTTCTAAAATCTCAACATAATTTTTCGTTTAATATGTATACACGCACACTTACACAGCATTTTCCCCATCTCTTGGTAATTTATCGTGTATTTCCCCTTTAAAAAAATAAATAAATAAAACTTTTTAGTTTCTAAGTTAGAAGGTCTTATTTTATCCTTGGGTTTCAAAAAGTTACACATTTAGTACTTAAAGTTTTGAATTCGATTTTTTCAATTTTACTCTTGGCATTTGAATTTTGTTTGAATTTGATCCCAAGATTTCAAGATTTATATTTTTAAGCTCAATTTTTTACTAAATACTCATTTTTGTCTTCAATGTTAATATATGTTAATAAATTTAAAATAATTAAATGAATGGTAATTAATTAAAGTATCGTTTGGTAACTATTTTGTTTTTTGTTTTTGTCTTGAAAAATAAGTCTATTTCATTCACATTTCTTATAATGATTAGCATATTTTCTTAGTTACAATGGTTGAGTTCTTAGCCAAATTTTAAAACAAAAACAATTTTTTGAAAGTTTTTTTTTAGTTTCAAATTTTGGCTTGGTTTTTTAAACCATTGATAAAAAATAGATAACAAAGATAAAAAATTGGAGATGAAAGTAGTGTCCATAAGTTTAATTTTCAAATTACAAACGGGACCTAAATTTTACTATTTGTCATCATTTTTAAAATTAAATTTAAAATTTTACTTCATAATTATTTTAAATTAATTGATAGACATTAACGTCAATGTTTGAAAATGGGTATTTAATAAAAAATCTAATGACCAAATTCAAACAAAACCTAAATGTCAATGGTCAAATTATAATATTTTGAAACTTAGGAACTAAATTGAAACCAAATTTTATAACATTGAAATAGAAATTAGATCTAAAATGTAAGAACCAAAAAGTTTTTTTTTTTTTCCTTTTTTGATATTTTTTCTCCATTCATACTGTTTAAGGAGTCTCTCTTTTATGAACTCTTCTTCTTGCTTTCTTTATTTCTGGCTCTGTAACTAGTTTCTCTAAAACCCTTTTTCATGTCTCTACATATATTCTTCAAAAACAGAACACAGACAACACAGAGATCAAAAACTAAAAGAAGAAATTAAACATACATGATTATCAATAATCAATATCCAAGCAAAAGTAATCGTAAATACATTGTAAGGATTTAACAAAAGAAAATCCATTACCGAACAGAGTATGATACCTAGATTGAGAAATTCAAATTAATTATTGAACCCTAAACTGCTGGAGAAGTGCTGTTTGTTGGAACGGCTACCTCCCGTGGATAGAAGACAACTTCGATTAAATGGCATGGGACCTTGGAAATTAACCTATAAAACAAAGCTCGCTTCCTTCAACACATTTCGTGGCTTGGCCCCTTATATAAGTAGTTCAACTATGACCACGCTGTCCCTGGGATAAAACAACACGAATAAATTGTCTCGAATGGAACTGCATTAGAATCGATCGAAAAACTCACACCCTTCAAGACTAAGTTACTCAAAAAACGTAAATCAAAGAGAAGTGCGAAGGGAAATGTTTTCATATGAGAGCAGAGAAGGGAGGGAAGGATATGTTGTGTGAAAACTGATGGAACTCGGCACAACATATAGGCCATGAAGGCCAACAATTACGCAAAACAAACAGGGAGAGAAGCGTAAGAAGCGCGCAAAAAGACTAAAATAATAATAATAATAACAAAACATTACTTATAATAAAATTATTTCCACACATTGGATATACACCATACCTACATTTGTCTATCTTCTCACTCCTCTAAAATATGGGTACCCCTTCGAGCCCAAACCCAAAACTCAAGGTGGGGGTTTATAAAAAAGATTCCACTTCTTAAACTTAGCAATGTGACATTCTCAAAAGCTCCCCTTTTTTCCATTCAAGATTAAATTTTTGCTAACAATCCTCCACTTGAAAATTTAAAATTATAAGAAAAACATTTTCCATCGAGAAAAATCAATTTGTACAATATTGTGCATAAACAAAGGTGTCTTACGACTTGAACCTTTACATAGTGTAGATGATTTAGAGTATACTAGAGTAACTCTTGGTTTTGAACTTTATCTCTAACAACATCTCACATACAGCATCATTAAGGTGTAGTCGAAAGCTCGTACTTTAAGACCTAGCACGTATATCCCAATTTAGTGAACGCTCTAGAGAGTTTGCCTAAAACTCCATAGAAAGTAGCCCCAGCTTCCACATTCACATAGGTGAGTTCATCAAGAGTACCAATGTAGCTAGGTACGCCACTTGGCATCAAGTATAGATCTCATTAAGAACTAAGTTCAACCATTCTTACGTTTCAAGATATCATGCTTAGACTCTAGGTCATAGGAAAGGAACTCTGTGTTCATTTTAACATGATTCACTTTATATCACTTATGATCAGTTATTACTCGTTGAACCTGTTTCTTCGAATCTCCAATCTATAAGTTAGATTTTCCTCACAGTGTTTCATCTCTCTATAGGCATGAGTCTCATTCTTTCTGAGGTTTTGAAAACCTTTTATCTAGCCAGTCCTTTCGCCAAAGGGTCTGTCAAGTTTTCATAAGTCTATATGTGATTCACTCTAACTGCACCAGTGGTGAGGAATTCTTTAATGGAACTGTGCTTATGACGTATTTTTCGTCTCTTTCCTTTATAATAACGATTCTTAACTTTTGTGATTGATGTAGTACAATCACTGTGGATCAATATGGCTGGTATCGGTTTTCCTCATAAGGTAATCTCTGATAACAACCTTCTTCATAAAGGAATCTCTGAAACAGACTATTTTAACCCAATCTAAGATAGCCTACTTCTTCATTAACTATTGCTAGTCCTATCATTTCTTACTCCATCTTAGATTGAGCTAAAATAGTCTGTTTCTTGGACTTCTAAGAGACAGCTCTGCCTACTATAATGAAAATAGACTGTCTAAGACTACGAGACATGTCTCTAGTGTGCTAGGGCAAGTGGGAGACCATGTAGGGTATAGTGTATACCCTAGGATACATGTCTCACTGGCTCATATTTCCCCGACTTTAATGCAAGTGGGAGATTGTTGGGGTGTATGCCCTAAAGCCTCGTAGTTTTATGTTAGTTGAATCAATGGTTAATTGATTTTATATTACTTGTGCAATAATCCATTAAACTAAGATCCAAGATTATTTGATGTAACTTAAACATATATGTGGAGACATACAAGTGGATCATGTTTCAGTAATAATATAAATGGTTTGTAGTATATGGATAAGATTAGATGTCTTATCCTGGTAACACTACTGATACGACTCGCTTTGTAGTTGTTACAATTGTTGTAAAGTACTACAAATTATTTGATCCTGATCATTCTTGTGGAGACATTTGAGCGAGGGTACCCTATATAAAAGAGTTTGTATAAAGACCGAACCATGAAATGTTAAGTCTCTTTATAACGTCGTTGCTAGAAGAGGCTTACATTTCACCAGGATCACTATAGGTGACTTGACCTTAATCTTGAGTGAGTTGTGAACTACTGCCTATGAAGGCGATCCTTTGATTTATATGGGTGAGAGTGGCCAAATTCATTGACTCAATAAGCTTACCATTTTGGGGATTCGTCTGATTGAAGAGCCGGAAACACAGTTGCACAAGAAGGAATTCACTCCTTTCCTATAGGTAAAATATGAAGATATATTGCTCCCTTAAGAATTGATTCCAGGGCTTGAATAATGAGACATCTCACCCTCGCTTGGCCTGAGAGGGATTCAGTCATAGTTGGACTATGAATAATTGTTCAATAGAGAGATTAGTGGTACTTAAGTTAGATGTAACTACATGGGTGAAACATTAATTTGATCCAACTATACTTACGAGCAATATGTGAAGGGTCAACACACAATTGGTTGGTTATATCTAATGGACACATAAATATATCTATAGTGCGAAGAGTTCAGTTATCGAATTTAGTGGAGTGACCGATAGTTAATGAATGTTGATTAATTTGATTAAAAGAGTTTAATCAATTAATCTCATATCATTGGAGCTTCAATATATAGGTCCATAAGGTTCTCTCGTTAGCTCAATGAGAACTGATGAGAATCAAATTAATTTTGGTGTAATTTGAATTGTTCAAATTAATTAAAGGGAATTAATTATATAAGATATAGTTAAATAATGTATATTGATATATTATATAATATAATGTATGTTGATACATTTTTATGAGAGAAATAAATATTTGAATATGATTTAAATATTAATATATATGAATATGATTCATATAAAAACTATATATTAAAATTTAATGTAAATATGATTCATATTAAATTTATACAGTTTTATGAGAGAAATAAATATTTGAATATGATTCAAATATTAATTATATGAATATGATTCATATAGGAACTATATGTTAAAATTAATATGAATATAATTCATATTAAATTTATATATTTTATTAAGAGGTGTTATAATTTGAATATGATTCAATTATTATTTATATGAATGTGATTCTTATAAAAATTATAGGTTAAAATTAATATGAATTTGATTCATATTAATACATTAGGTTATTTGAGAGAATAATAAACTATAGTTTATGTTATATGTGATATAAAATTAACTATAGATTATATGCGATGTGTGATATAACATGTAGTTTAAATATATATTAAGTGGTTAATATATATATATATATATATATATTAAATTCAAAATTTTGAATTTGAATATACTAAAAATAAAAGGGGAGTTATAACTCCCTCACCCCTTAATCTCTCATTCTCACACGTAACAAATTGGAAGAGAGAGAAAGTTCTCTCACTCTCTGTGTCTCTCTCTAGTTCTCCTTATTTATTTCAAAGAGAAGAAAAAAATCTCAGTTATCTTCTCCTTCTCTCACGCCAAGATTGAGTGCAAGCCCACACCTCTACATGGTTCTCGTCCCTGAGAATAACGGGTAAGACCCTCTGGTGGTGTCCGTTCCTGTTCGTTGAGTTAGTGATGCCAAGTTTGTAAGATCAGGAGAAGACGACTTGAATTGGAGAGGAACGTGAAGATTTGGTCTTCAAGAGTATGTGATTTCTTAATCTTTTCCTCTCTATTTGAACGGTAGAAAGCATGCTTAGGTTTATTGTTTTTTCATGGTTTTTGTCACTCTGAAATTTGTGTATTCTGTAAAACAAAATTTCCTTGTAGAGAATTCTGATCCTTTCAATCAAACAATCGATTGGCTAAAAATATTCGTCGGCGCCAGCGACTGAAAGAGATGAAGAAGAAAAATAGTTGGGATTGAGGACGGTTGCTTCGATTCTAACTAAGCAAGATGTTAAGAAGACCTAGGGATTATGAAAAGTTAAAACTACATTGAGCCGTTTATTATTATATTATTTTAAGTAGATAATCGAAATTATAAATGTCTGTACAAATATTCGATATCCTTAGATAACCATTTGTAGGCATATTTTTAAAAATATATGGAAATATTTGGATAAGTGTGTTTGTCTTATAGGATTCTACTCGAGAATGTCTTAAATTTATATAATGTTCCAAATGAAAATAAAGAAGAGTAATATTTATAAATATGGAAAAAAAATAAAAAGAAGATGTCTTCAACATAGAAATTCAGAAAACTCATGTTTCAGGAGGGCATTCAAAACACTCAATATTCCTCCGTGCTCAAACATCTCTAAATATTCGGGCATCTTACATTCTACGAGAATCTTGGATTCTCACGAAACAAACTTTCCTTTATAGATTAACAAATAATTTGTTTTACCTAAGTTGCGTAACTAGTTGAGCATGGTTATATTTTATATTTGCATATATAAAATATAAATTATCATGTTGATAGGAGATTTTTAAATTAAATTTTAATGTAAACAAATTTTAAATTTAAATATACTCATTAAATATTATGTTTATATATACTATTACTAATAAATTTGTATATATAATTATTTTATAATATCATATATCATATAATATATTATATAATACATATTAGAATTGAACAAAATTAATTGAGTTTATAACATGGAATACTATATTTATTATTTTTTTAATCTTTTTTTAATATCATTATGCATTTTAAAATCTGAATACACTTAAAATATTAAAATGTTATTTTTACAATTTGCATTGTTTCTATCGTGGAAGCTGGAAATAATTTTCGGAAACATACTACTACTCTCGTCCCATACATACAAAGAAAATTCAATCACAACCAACAAATGTCCATTGATGGTTAGATCAATAATCAATGTGTTATGGATGATTTTAAACAATTTTCTCTACCAAATTAAGTAGATACGAATACCAAATCTTTAGGGATTATAATATTTTTATTTTTATCTTTTTTTTAAATAAAAAAGAAATTTGGCCATCAATTTGTAATTATTTTAATTTTAGTTTTCAATTTCGTCAAATTGCACCATAAATTTAGATGATAATTATAATGTTTAAAGGTGTTGCAAAATTAATTCTATGATAAATTTTCACTTAGATATCATTCAAGAAAAGTATCTTATGCATCCAATGAATCATAAAACATGCATGATAACATTCATAAAAATTAAAGAAAAACAACAATAAAACTATTTTTTGTTGTTAAGTGTGTTTATGAATTTTAGTAAAATTATTCAATAATGAATTTGTGCATTAGTTCATTTTTTTTTCTGTAAAATTTTATTTTATTGAAACTAATGAGTTCATGAAAATTTTTCACTATTTTATTTCAATTTTAACAAATAAACGAATAAAAATTAAAACAACACTAAAAATTACAACATTTATTTAAGTTATGAGATTAATTTAATAATTTGGAGTCAGATTTGATTTTTTTATTCTTCTTATAATTTTTTAAATATATTATGAGAAGAATAAAAAAATATAATTTTTAAAAATAGAAAAATAAAAAAAATTATTTATACACAATAATAAAATTTTAATCTTCTATGATAGAATTAAGTACAGATGAAAATTGATAAAAATTTATAGATATCTATCGATATTTTTTGACAGATTTTTTTTTAAGATTTAGGGTGAAATTTTATTTTTGTTTTCTTTATTTTTAATCTTCTTATAATTTTAACCCTGGATTTAAAATCAAATGAAATGATGAACGGCCGAAACCTAATCCTTCTCCTTCCTCTGTGACACCTCCGGCTTCTATCTTTCTCCTTTCGATCTTCTTCCCCTATACTCATCTATTTTTCGCCGGCGACAGCAAATTTTACCTTGGGCCGGCCAGATCTCGACGGTAACTCCGCCGCTCTTCCTTATCTTCAACCTGCGGTGATAGAGATTGAACGCGCAACAGAGGGCCAAACGGTAAATATTACATTATTATTGACATGGTTTAAATGTCTTCAAATTTTGGAACACTATGTTTTAGGAACTTTAAACGATTAAAGAGTAGGGGGATGTTTAGAAGTCAATTTAGAAACAGTTATTTTAGTGAGTGATTCATTCGGTTTGGTTTGACTATAACCATTTTAATATTTAGTTTTACACCTTTACTAAGGTAATTCTGAATGATTTGAAGGTATGTTTAAGAGAGTGATTTCTGTGATTCTTGTTTGATTGTCTTTGTATATATTTGTATGCTGGATATGAGAGAGTTTGATGTATTATATGTTGAATTGGAAAAAGATTTTCGTAGGGATGAACCAAATATGGTTTTGCTAATGTCAAATGACTCAAATTCTAAAATAATGTAAATTAACCCGTCAGAAAGCAAATTGTAGGTCGCAGTCCTAGCAAATTGATGAGACTCTGAGCGCGGATTTCACATTCGAGAAAAGCACCTAGAAATCGTGTTCGGGGTGTCATCAATCTGCAAACGATCAAGAATGGTCTCTAAGAAGAATTTAACATTGGTCGGTGCTGACTTAAACAAAAGACTAGTTTTCATTGTTTTTAGAATCTAGGTCATTTGATATCATCGCAACCAAATTTGGGTCATCCGCATAAAATAAAGAAGAAATTTTAAGAAAAAGTGGGTATTGGTTGATTTTGTTGAAAAGCATGGTAGAAAGCAAATTATTATTAGACAGTCTCGGCATCAGTTTGATTGAAACATTATAATGGTGCAGCAATGAGCAAATCAGAGGGGCCATCTTCACTCAAGAGAAAAAGGCCAGATTTGGGTATGAAGAATTCCTCTGGAGGAGCTCTAATTGGGCAAGAAAAAGTGCTTTATGACCTGATTTGCAGCAAGCAAAGCATGGGGATTTGCACTTTCGACATGAAAAGAGAAACAAAGTTTGCTGAAAGTGTGGTAACAAAATCCCTCAAGTCCCTTCAAGCCAGAGGCCTGGTAAAGATGGTCCAACACTATCAAAACAAAGGTAAGAAGTTTTACCTGTCAACCGACTTCGAACCAGCTAAGGAATTAACTGGCGGTAATTGGTATCGAGACGGGGAGCTCGACAAAGACTACATCAATACTCTCAAACAAGTTTGTGCAAGAATGATACAGAGGAAGAAGGTGATCACCATTGAAGGAATTGTGGAGTCTTTCAAACAGAGTGGAGCTTTCAAAGTGGAGTTGTCAAGAGAGCAAATTGAAGAGATTGTAAATGCTTTGGTGTTGGATAATCAAGTGATGGAGGTGAAAAGCTCTGGATTTGGAGAATTTGAATTTATTCCAGTTGGGAAGATTTGTTATAAGTATTGTACTCAAGGAGGAGGGCTCAAAGGAGAGCCCAAAACAGGGGCAATGACTTCCATTCCTTGTGGAGTCTGTCCAAGGATCACTGATTGTACTGAAAATGGTATCATTTCTCCCACCACTTGTGTTTATTATGCCAAGTGGTTAAATTTTTAAGGAACCATTTTCAACATACATATATATACATGATGTGCTTATATATTTAAGTTGTCCCGAGTTATTAGCCGATGATGTTACAGGAGTTCGAATGCTCGATATGAATAAATTATATTATAGGGTGTTTAGAGGTTTGAAAAAGAATCTTGATGAGAATGATTTTTTTAATGGCTTGTCATATTGTATTTCTTTGGGAAAGCGTACATTTGAAATTCAAGTAAGGTGTTTACAGTATAGTTATTGGCCTTACAGTAGAGTTTTAATGCTCAATATGAGCAAAATGTACCACAAGGTGTTTTGAGGGTTGAAAAGGAATCTCAATGAGAATAATTTTTTCTTTTAATGGCTTGTCTGGTGCACACTGTTTTATAGGAGTGTTCAAAAAATCCAATAACCCGAGAAAATCGATAAACCTAACCCGACCCGTGGTTTGGATTGGATTGGGTTAGTTCACCTAATATATTTCAAATCATTTCGAACTAACATGAGTTTATTATTAACTTTAAAAAAAATTATTATTTATAACACAATTGTTTATACATATATTTATTTTAATTTTATTTAATTTCAATATTTTTTGAATAATTTATTCTTCAACAACTAAATGTAGTCTTTTTTGCACTTTAGAAAGAAAAATTTCACTATATAAATTGAAATTTAGTTGTTAATCTTAATTTAATATATGAAAATAATTAAATTAGATTTTTACATATTTGAGTTTTGCTTATTTTTAGAATAAAATCTTAAATAGATGACTCGATTAATCTAAACCAACTTCATGGTTGGGTTGAGTTCATTTTTTAATAAGAGTTATTTAGGTTGAAAAAATTTAGAACCCGAACAATTATATTGGTAAGTCTTTCAACCCAATCAAACTCATGAACACCCATGCTGTGTGGAATAATAAGATTCAAGTAGAGATTTTTAAACAATAAGAAAGTCAAATGATGGTTTTGGTAATATGTAGATGCTCTAACAAATCCCCTCAGAAAATAAAGCCACTATTCTCTCCCTACTTATAGAAACCAATTTTCAATCTCATAATCTCTCGAGGCATATAATTAGTTTCCAGGTTGCGTTTAATCTCTTGCTCTTTTCTTTACGCACAATAAAAGTAATAAAAAAAATCAAATATTGAAAAAATTGACATGTGGCAATTTTCTATTAGAAAATTGATTGATGTAACCTTTAAAAATTAACGGATCAAAATCATCTATTTTTCAATTTTTATTGAGTTGGTCAAACGTCTTACCGTGTATCTCAAAATCATCACATTTGACATCTTCAAGACTCTATTTGCTCAAAAGAAAAGCTTGTATGAGGCAAACAAGAAATTTGTTGTTGAAATAAAAGAGTAATGCGAGTTTTTTTTTTTTGGCCAATAATTAAAATTTTAGATCTATTTCAAATTTTTATCTCATAATTCAAAAAAAAAAAAAAAAAAAGGAGGAATTTAGGTTCAAATCAAATCATATTTCAAGGTGAATATATAATTATGTGTGGTAAATAATTCTTAAAATATTTAATATATAACTATATATATTGAAAATTAAAAGAATCTATCTAAATTATTTTTTCTTTAAGAAAAATTGTTTGTCCAAAGAATTGAACATTGGATTTTCATAGACAAAAATTTATTGAAAACAAATACCCTTTTTTCATTAGGAAAATGCACATCTCTTCTTCAACAAAATGTTGAGAGCCAACCGACCAAAGCACTACTCACGAACTCTCATAAATTTAATAAATATTGTATTTATTAATTTAAACATAAACCAATTCAAAAGCCCACTTTGAGAATCCATTTATTTTAACTATTCTTGAAAACTAAAAGGATGAATATTAAATTTCAAGAATCAAATGTACCTATTCTTGAAAATTCATGGATTAAAAAATTAATTTTTCTTGCAAAATAGTTCGATGTTCATGTCTATTTGGTGTTCGAAGTGCTTTAATCCTCCATATTTGTAAAACGTTTTAAAATGGTCCCTAACTTAACTTTAGGGTCGTTTAATAAGATATGGTAAAAATTCAATCCCTAGTCCACATTCTTGGCATCTTTGGTGTCTAATTCCTTATATATATTGGTTATATATGGTGATGCAATTAATAGGAAGAGATTACGAAAAGCACTCCTTTACTCCTTTACTCCTTCCATATTTTAATTCTTTTAAATAAATCTTTATGATTTGCTTAGAGATTTTTTAGTGATTTTCTCAAATTATTCCTTCACTGAGTATCTAGATTTATTTTTTTAAAAAAAAAACAATAGTCGTAGATTTCCTTATATTCACTGATTCAGTCACATAGTTAGTAGAGTAAGATACGGAGCATTGTTTTAACCCTAAATTCATCTCTCTTCCTCTCTTTGTTGAGCTTAATTGAGTTCTTAGGTGAATTATAATGAAGGCTCATTGGGAAGGCCAAGAAGAAGAAGAAGAAGAAAAAACCAAATGTAAATTGTGCAAAAGAGAATTCAATTCCATCAAAGCATTGTATGGGCACATGAGGTCTCATCCTGATAGGTCATGGAGGGGAATTCAACCACCAATCTCCTTCTCTTCCTCTTCTTCTATCTCGTCGTCGTCTTCGTCTTCGTCTTTGCCTAGTTGGTCCTTCACTGCCAAGAGGGGCCGTAAGCGCATTGACTCTGTTGCTGTTGTCGCCTCCTCTTCTAGTTCAGCTCCGGAAGCTGAACCCAAATCTCTTTGTGCCCTAATTGATGGGATGAGTCAACCAAAGGAGAATAATAATAAGAATGTGAGGAAGAAAATGAAGAAATTGAAGGAGGTGAATAATGGAATTGAAAATGAAATCCAAGAGCTCAACGAGGTGAAGAAATTATACAAATGCAATAGCTGTGGAAAAGGGTTTTGGTCTCACCAAGCATTAGGAGGCCATAAATCCAGCCATTACAGAGCCAAAATTCAGGTATTACATCCACATTTGACTCACACTCCTCAAGAGAGAAGGATCCTCAATTTTGATCTCAATGAGCTCCCACCCGAGGAAGACGACGACGACGACAATAACAACAGAGAAGCTAAGCAAGTATATATATAGCTTATCTTGTTAAAAGTAATTAGTATATGCTCTCGATTAAGAGGTTCGGATGTTTCTCTGCACCCATTTTGTTGTTGAACTTGTGAGAGGCTGTATGATTATTATGTTCCTTCTTTCATCTTTTTATCCATATGTTATAGGCTGCTTCTCTCCTGACTGTTTGTAGATTTCAAGCTCAAACCACTTCAATTATCTCTATATGCATTCTTAAATTTTGAGCTTAAATTCATTCAGTCATTCCATTTTTCTCTTTTTTAGGCGATTAATGATCATAATTTTTCTGGATCTATTACACTAGTTTACATATATGGGCACTGAAATAAAATATGAGTGGTATTGAAAAGCAATTTGATTTGGATTTCATGGGTGTGATTGCAATGAGAAGAGAGATTTGAGATTAAAAACATATATGAAAAAGTAGTATTACATGTAACTAGGGTTAGAAAAAAATGACCAAAATTATTTTAATCATTTCTTTTGCGAGAAATCAGGAGATGTACTCGAATATTATCGATAGGTTTGATACATCAACTCTCATCAACTCCAAATTCAAATTCAAGCTATAAACAAAAACGAGAGCTAGTGGAAAGTTCTCCATTTGAGAGTAATAGTAGAGACATCATAATTACAAAGAACAGTTTTGATTTAGAATATATCCTCGATTCGGGATAGCGATGGCAAAATTAGGTGAGAAGCGTCTTAGATGTATTAAGCAAAAAGACAATTACCTTTCCAACTACAGATTTAATAAAGAGTTCCCTGTAAAGTTACTGATGTCATTTAAGAATCACTCAAACATAGAAATAATTTGGAATAACACTTCCTACCATAATTAAGAATTTGAGTGAATAGGTTGACCATGAAGGACTAACAAAATGATCTCGGATGTGTTAGAGAAATAGTTTTATTGAAACAATTAGTTTAAAGATGATCATTGTTACTTAGCTAACTTGTACGTGATGGAGTCTCTATTTCACACTTAATTAACAAAAATTAGTGTTAAAGTGAAGCTCAGCTCGATGGTAATAAGCATACATTCCCTTAATGAAGATTGAATATTTAATTCTCGATTTACAAAAAAAAATGAGAGAAAAATATAACCAAGGAAATACAGGATAATATGGAATATTAAAGTAAGACACATTTTATAATTTTGGGCCCCTTTGCGTAGATATAATTTCAAGAGTGTATTTGATTTAACTTTTCAATGATATAATTTTAAAGATGAATCATTTTGATAAAAAATTGAGTTGTTTGACAATCACCCGAAAGAATTTTTGAAACAATTTCAAGATATGTTTTAAACCATTTTTATCAAAAGAATTTAAATAAAAACGATTTTTTAAAAAATATTTTTTTAATAAATCCAAACCAACTCTAGATGTAACTATAGGACTCTTTAATCCTTTTTTTATAGCTCTAAGGCCAAAGGTAAGCCTATATAGAACATTGTTTTTCAATTTGCAATGTATTATTAAAATGAATACAAAATGCACTTTTGGTCCCAAAGGTTTGAGGTTAGTATCTATTTGGTCCCTAATGTTTCAAAATGAATGCTTTAATCTTCGAAGTTTAGAAAATAGTTCTAAATAGTCCGGGAATAAATTTGATTGTTGGTTCTAAATGGAGCTTCTTTAGGCTCTCTTAAGCTCCTTTAGGCTCTCCCATGGGTCCCATTGAGCTCCTCTAGATTCTCTCAAACTCTTCTAAGCTCTACTAGACTCTTAACGGGTCCTCTAAAGCTCCACTAAGTTCTCCCTATAAGTTCTCTAAGCTATTCTAGGCTCTCCATGGGTCCTCTGAGCTCACTCTCTAAGCTCCCAATGGATCCACTAAGCTCACTCTATCTTTCAATAGGCCCTCTGAGCTTCCTTTAAGCTCCCCATAGGTTTATTGAGCTCCGCTAGGTTTTCTCCATGTGTTCTATGAGCTCTTCTAAGCTCTCCATGAGTCTTTTAAGCTCTCTCTAAGCTTTCAATGGATCTATTGAGTTCTAATATTAGGCTCTTCCAAGGATCCTCTAAGCTCCATTAGGCTCTTCCTATGGATCCATTGAGCTTCACTAAGCTCTCCTCATTAGTCTTCTTGAGCTCTCATAAGTTCTTCATGCCTAGGCTCAGGCTAAGGTCCCTTATACCTAGGCTTCTCTAAGATTTCCTCATGCGTCTTAGGCTCATCACAGGAATATAGGACCTCTTTATCTCTTTAGACTCCTGGATTCCACCAATCAGATAAATCTACCTATAACAGACTTGATAAAGTGTTTTAATATCCCAAAAGTTGAGATTTTCTATCGCGCAATTATTGAACTAGAAAAAGTTATCCCAATGACATTGACATTTTTCACGAAATATATATATATATATATATATTTGTGCACAATTGGAATGGAGTGCGAACAAAAATAAAGGTAATCCAAGATGCCCCCAAAAGATATCAAGATCGCCATTTATGTGACATTTCCAACCTTGACAAAATTTAAGAACATTGATTGCTTTCAATACCAAATAGAAATACACCCCACTAATATTTATTCCATCTAATTTCAGCTGCCGCATATGCATATATATCTCACACTTATTCTTTTAGCTCAATAACACATTGGGATGAACATATTCAAATTTCTTGATCGAAGACATATATTTTTTAATTAGTTAAGCTATGCTCAACTTTTCTATTTTCCATGAGTGACAGCTCACCGAGATCAAAATTCAAGATCCTCCTATTTTGACCTAATAACTCCAATTTGGTGGTTTGAGTGAATAGCACGACGATGGCGATGACGGAGGTTGGTGGTTGGATTATTGTCTTTTGGGGATGAGACCTCATATGACCATACAAAACCTTGAGGGAATGAAATTCCTATCACAAGTTTTAGAGATATGAAGAGAGAGTTTAGGATTAAAATTAGGAGCAATACGTAGATCCAACTTAAGTCTCATACTTTTCCTTTTCTATGCACACCAAAAAATAATTTTTTTATAATTAAAAATTACCACATGTCAATTTTTTAACTGGATCTGAATTTTTTCTTAAAATTAGAGACATACATACATAAATAAATAAATATGAAAGCTAAGAAGCTCCAAGAAATCCATCATTCCACCAACTTTCTTCTCAATTTCAGCCGTCTCTTTTTGTAACTTTGAATTTAATTGATATTCAAAGAGAAAATCAAGGAAATCTTAGCTAAAAAGATTTATTTTTTTTTCCTTAAAAAAGAGAGAGAAAATGAAGTATATATGGGTGATTTATCCTCTCCAACACAATCCCATTATGAATTTTATTTTATTCAAAATGAACGAAATTATGGGGAAGGAGTTGGAAGTATTTATATTCGGTTTAAATTCCATAACCATTAGTCTACCATTTCCATTTACATTAAGTTTTGATTTTAAGTTATATTACGTCTCTCTAGGCTTTACTTCATTAAATAAAATTAAATTTGTTTTCAATATAATAATTTTCCATCAATTTTAGAATCAGTTTTAAAAAATAAATAAATCATAACTATTTTGAATTAATTTAGTGAGATAAAAATTAAACTCAAAATTTAAAGTAAAAAGATAATACTTTGAAATTTATGAACCAAAAGGATAAAGGTATAATATATTTAGAAACCTAAAATAAAAGGGAAAATAAACTCAAAATTTTAAAACCAAAATTGTATTTATCTCTTTTTTTTTTATATATATATATATAGTTTCCTTTTTCCTTCTAGAGTTAGATGTAAAGAAAATTGGGATATATATATACATTACACACACAATCAAAGTGTAGTGAGTAAAGCCAAGCCTAATACATTCAACTTTTCTCTTCACTCTTCATATAAACCCTAACCCTATTCTTTAATTCTCTATCTCAATCTTTGTACGTTGAAGATGGATCACAATGACAACAAACTCCGGGTCAAGATTAAGGTCAGAAACAGCAATGCTGCTGCAGCGACGGTGGGTGGCGATGTCGGTAATAAGCAGTTTTGTTCCATTGGCGATATGAGGTTTGATTCTGAAACAACAATTGAGAAAGGATTATTCCTCCAACCCCAAACTCCGGCCACCGTCAACCGACGGAGCTCTCCCTCTTTCTCTTCCTCTCCATCCGCCGCTTTTGACTTTGTTGATTGTTCTCTATCTCTACCTTCTCGCTCTTGGTCTGTCACTGGCCGAAGAGGACGGAAGAGTACCTCCTCTACCGCCACCGTTACTCTCAACACGAAGAGAATGAAGGTTGAGACTCAGAATGAGATCAAGTCATCAAAAAGAAAAATGCACTCTCAAGAAAATTCAAATAAGAATGAAGGTTTGGAGAAGGAATATAAATGCAATATATGCAACAAAGTATTTTCAAGTTCAAGAGCAGTGGGAGGCCATAAGTCCAGCCATTACAAAGCTAATAAAACAGATACTACCATTACAAAGGAAACTGCCAGTGCTACCATTGGAGCAACCGTAGAACCGAAGATAGCATCGTTGACTGATCGAACTGTTCGGAAGAGGGTGATGGATTTTGATCTTAACCAGATGCCGCTCAACGAAGAAGCCATTCTTGAATCTTGCAGTTTGCATCTTTGAGTTTGGGATGGTCATTATTGGTTTGGTTGATGTAAAAACTAAACAATGGAAGCGGGAATTCTTTAAAAGAAAATTAAAAGGAAGATATATATTTTTTTAATGATTTACAAGCTTCCAAGTTATATTTTACTTTCTTGGGTGCTAGCTTTCTTGACTGTAACATTATTTCAAGATTAGAAGCATTTGAAACACTGAATTAAAAGAGTCTTATGTTAATTGAACTATATTTATTTATATTGATATAAATTGTATTAAATTGTTTATATTAGACCTTCGACATAAAATGTATTGTCATACATATTTCATGTGCTTTTATTTATTTTTTACCCCTCCATTTAAGATATATAGAAATTCATTTAAGACTCCAATTTTAGATTATCATCGAGTTATTTGAGTTTATAAATTACAAACGTAAGTTGAGATTATAAAATAATAAATAAAATTATTCTAAAAAGTATGTCAATTTCAATATAACTATAAAATAGTACCAATGCTTCAATGATAAAATCATTATTTATTTTTAATAATTATTATTTTTTTATTAATAATATACATTTATTTCTCTTTTTATTTAATTCAATGTTTGGAAAAAAAGAACCCTAAAATAAATTAAAATACCCTCGAAAAGGGTCACAACCACGTAGCCAAGGTGCCCTCCCAAATGTTCTTCCCCTTTTTCTGAGGACTCTTATTTTCTTACCATGCAAACCTTTTAAATTCACTTTTATCATTCCACCATATATTTATAACTGTTTAACTTTTACTATTTAGGGCAACTTAGCTAACTCCAAAGTTGGATACAACATAACATACCACTTCAATTTTTAATATATCTTGATCAATTTAAAGATAGCTCAATTAGTTAAGATTGAGCTATGACTTATATGGGAGAAACAATTCAATTTACCAAATAAGAATGAAAGAGCTACAATTGCATATTTCCATTGTTTTGTTTTACAATAGTGAGTTTTCAAGACCAATGGCTAGTCCTTGGGAATGTCTTGTCAATCACTATAAAACAACATTTTAAAGAAAGAATAAGTTTCAGTGCACAACATCGACATCGACATCATGTCTACAATAATTAAAAAAATATGGCAATTCCATCAGTAGTATGCCTGCAGTCTAACCCAGCAATTCAAATAACATCCACAGAACACAGTTGAGTTCCTATACTTCATAGTAATACAGTTCCAATAAACTCGACCCAGGTCGATACAGCCATATATAATATTATTATTGACATAAGGTTCGAAATGTGTAATCTCAATGAATGAATGCAGCATATGATTCAGTGATGTTAACAGTGTATACCGATTCATCGAGCGGTTGCAACCTTTTTAGATGCTCTATTAGTTGTCTATCAAAAATCATGACTACAACAACAGTTACAACAGAAGAAAACAAAAGGAAAACCCAAAAGAAAAAAAAAAAAAAAAACCCATTAAACAACTTACAACTGAGATTCCTACTTGCCCCTTTCCTATGCAAAATGATAAAAGGGAATCAAAAACCGTTTTGTTTAAACACTGTTCAATTCGCAAAATATGTATCTCCTTTTCTAGGCTTAATTATGTTGGTACAACTAGTCCAGCAGGTGAAGGCATTTGCAAGAAAAAAACCCAAAGGACGAGGATCAAGAATATCAACTGCAGAAACGCACAAAAACTAACCTTGAATACTTCCCCTCGAGTCGTCAAAACCTCCTCGTTATCCAATACGTCACCACAGTATTTTTCCAAACCCTCTGCTCGTTTCTTAAGCGCCGTAGCTTTACTTTCAGCTTCTCTAAGTCTGTTCATCATCTCTACTTGCTCATCAGCCAAAATGTTTTTACCATCAACTACTATTCCACATTCTAGATTTTCAATTGCTCTTACTATTGCCAAATATTCAATTTCTGCTTCCAGTCTTTGCCTAAAAAACCTCTCAAATTCCTTCTCTATTTCCATTACTTTTTCATCTCTTACTTCTTCCTCCTTGGGTGACTTGCTGGTGCTAATAGAGGATTCCAGTTCAGCAACTCGGGATTCCTTCGATTTGAGAGTGGCCATCGTCTCTTCTAATTTGGTCTCCAAAAATTTAATCTTTCCTGTCAAGCCCAGAACTGTGGCTTCAAAGGAACTTGAAGCAGTCTTCCCGGTGCCCATTTGGAAAGATGAACTCGATTTTTGTGTTTCTAGGTTGTCATAAGCAAAACTTGAAGGTTCAGCATCGTTGATTATGCTGGAAGATGCTATCTCGTCCTTTCCAATCTCCCTTAGCTTCTTGATTTCTAGAAAGTGTAGAATAGCATATTATTAGATGTCACATTGTTAGCTCAACTCAAAATACCAAGCTGATAGAATCTGCAGAAAAATCCAGCAAGAAACAAACAGATCGACCAT
This sequence comes from Benincasa hispida, assembly GCF_009727055.1. Classification (NCBI taxonomy): domain Eukaryota; kingdom Viridiplantae; phylum Streptophyta; class Magnoliopsida; order Cucurbitales; family Cucurbitaceae; genus Benincasa; species Benincasa hispida. The sequence goes on from NC_052359.1 coordinate 9,537,023, forward strand.
TCTGACATTCATGTAATATATAAATATATAAATTTAATTTTTTTAATGAAATATAAATATATATTTAATATCCGTGAGTGTCACGACAAGCTTGCTCGCACCTCGACTATTCAGGATAACATTTGACTCTACTACATTCGGTTGCCAAACAGAATCCTAGGATATACATATTTAAATAGAAACAACTTCCATTGAGAAAAAAATAAAAGAATACAAGGGTGTTTGGTGGCTATTAAGTCATAGTTCAATGACTACCATGGCTTGAACCCACCATGGACACTATGTAGTATATTCAAGTCGATGACAATGTTCTAGACATCAAAAATCACATATATTAATTTTGCCATACCAACGGCTTCAATTCTCTACTTGTTCAATGGTACAAAGTCTTCCAACCTCTCTGTAGGTACACAAGTGATCAGCTTATGATTTCTAACTCAACGACATGTAGACCGAGTAAGGGTACTGATTTAATAAATCTCAAGGTCTATTTAGATACAAGTGCATCACTGAAAATTTTGCCAATAATCGCTATAGAATATCAAACTGCTAGATATGTAGCAGGGCAGGGGAGTAGAATATTGTCCAAAAAGAGATAAAAAATAAACTGTATCCAATATCAACTAAAAGCCACAAAAAATGGGAGACAATAGGAGGTTGAAACATCCACAGCTTCTTATAAAAAAAAAAAACAATTTTGCCAATAATCACTATAGAATATCAGACTGCTAGATATGTAGCAGGGCAGGGGGGTAGAAATATTGTCCACAAAGAGATAAAAATAAATTGTATCCAATATCAACTAAAAGCCACAAAAAAAGGGAGACAATAGGAGGTTGAAACATCCACAGCTTCTTATGAAAAAAAAACATCCACACGCTTTCTAAAAGTTGGCGATATGTTGATGGCAAGGCTTCCATGAATTGGCATGTCAAGAAGAAAACTTAAATTAAGTTATGATAGATGATAAATCATTACTTCATTCTCAGATCAAGACTCGAGACAAAAAAGTCTTTTGGGGGAAGAAATTGTTGTTACTTTGTTAGAATTTTAATACTATGATTCTTGATTAGGAAGAGGATAAAATAGCGAACATAAGTACATTTGGCTAATAACCCCATCTCCATGGCAACGAACAACTATAGAGAAACATATCCCAAAATTTAAAGAAACGGTATATGAACCTTTTTCAAGCGCTAGTTGCACAGACTGGAGGTTGAGAAGAGACTCGTCCATGGGATCCTTATTCAAGGGTGACGGTGACCAGTGATTCCTATCCTTTTCATCCTTAACTTCCCAAGACAAGTCTGCAGCTAAATTATCTTGAGTAACATCCTCAGCTTCTACCTCATCCTCTTTCCTATATGCAGTTTCAGCTTCTTCACTAAACTGTTGATCACCTGCATAAGCTCCATCACTGTTGTCTCCATCGTCCGTAACGGACCTTTCATTTTGGTTCCCATTGCTAGCAGCAGTAGGAGTACCCTGCCTAAAGACAAAGTAGGAGCTCCTCGAGTCAGATTCAATGCTAGACTGAGAATTCTCCTTCTCAGCTTTGATTCTTTCTCCCCTTGCCTTCTTACTGCCTTCCACACGTCCCTTTCCCTGTTGACCCTTTTGGCCAGAACCACCCATACTTTTACCACTGATGCTCTTTATCCTATTCTTTTCCCGCACATGTCCTAAGACGGCATTCAGATCGTACCTAGCCTTTGGAGCACTGGCTGCTGTGGAAGATTTGCTGCTTCGATCTTCACTGTTTTCAGAATCTGTGCCAGGGTTAAAGGCAGACCCCATAGCAAACCTGGAATTGGAACTAGAACCATGGAAAACCAAGCCGTCGACATTTCCAATATTCCTCAACGGGGTTACAGATCCAACAGAACCTTCATTACTTTGCTTGTTCTCGGTCGGAGAAAGTTGAGGTTTAATTGGATTCCCAGATGTAGACAGTGCCCTCTTCAAAATTTTACTAGTATCATCACTTGAATTCATATCCTTCACAAAATCTCTAGGGATACGCTTCCATTTCTTCAATCCATAACCTTTTGTTGCAGGAGAAGGAATGTCAAGAGGAGATTGGGTTATGGAAGGAGGTGAATTCACAGCTTCTCCACTTAAATCCTTTCCCTTAGCAGCCGGTGAAATGGATACCATGTCATCAAAAGCACTTTCAGCAGCACAAGACTGGTCAGCATCATTAGCACAAGTGCCATTGATTCTGATTCGGTTGACATCATCAAAGGGAATAGCTTCCTGGTTCACTTCATTGTCTTCCACAGATTCAAGAGCCGAACATTCGCTTTCAAAATCCATAAAAACAAATCCAAGAAGATCTCCAACAGCCCAAATGCTCAAAATGTCAGTCAGATCAAGACAATAAGAATCCTTCCACCTCAACAGCACTAAATCTAGAAAAAGAGAACAATACGAAACAATCAATCAACAACCCAGATAATTAAAAGCAAATTACATTAAGAAAAAACTAAAAACGAATCAACCCAGACATCAAAAACAAACACAAAACAAAACCCAGAAACAAAATCGGAAGTGGGTGTTTCGATCGCAAGTAAAACAAGCAAAACAGGGTTATAAAATTGCGAAGGACAAGAAGCTTAAACAGTCCAAATTCTTGAATTAATTAACACAACTAATCGCGGCTCAGTAAACCCAAAATGAAAAGAAAGAGCAAGAGAGCAGGAGAAATGGGAACGTACCTTGAATTTCAAAGCCCCTCCACCTCCAACCAAAAGTAGAAGGTTTTGAAGAGGGGATTGAACAGGCAGAGAGAGACAGAGAAGGAAAACTACAGGAAATTGAAAACCCTAAACGAAGGGGGGAAGTGGGAAATTGTTAGAAAGAAAGAGGAATTGAAAGAATCGAAAGCGTGGGAGAAGAACTGGAGAAGAGAAAAATCAATAAAATGGGAAAAAAGAAGAAAAAAACAGAGAAGGAGAAAAAGGGGAAATTTGTTAGAAAGAAGAAAGAGTAAGAACGTGGAGGAGAGTGATGGGGGCCACATGGCGAGCAGTGGGCTGCGTAATCACCACACAGTACACACCCACACCGCTCGGCCGCTCTTCGCCGTCTGATTCATCTCCTCTTGTGATGAACAAATCTACCGTGGCTTTTGATTCATCTTTTCTCTTTTTTTTTTTTCTCTCCTATAATCTTTTATTACAAAAATTATACCGTTGACTTAAGGTATAGTTTTATTATATACAAAATATTAAATTTTGAACTTCGAGTCTTGTGGTGCAGGCACGTACATGGGTAGTATGATTTGTTGCTTGTGAAGGTGTAGGAGGTAGTTGATGAGTTAAAAGGATATTGCATCTTGAGGTTTCGATTTGATTAGAGTGGAATTTGATAGTCTAATAACAATACGATTGTTAAAAGCGGATGATGTCAAGTTTATTGTGTTAGTGTGAGGAGATTATTGAATTTAATGTAGGTGAAAGTGTGAAACAATCTGTACATATTAGTAGTAGTTTATTTAATCATGTGGCAGATGTTTGGTCTCTTAGCACTTAAAAGATATGCTCTCAAGTATGGTGGGAACATTTTCTTGTTTAGATTTGTCGGTTTGTTGAGACGGGCTAAAGCCCTATTAATTCTTGATAGTTTTTCATGTATGTTCTCCTAATACTAATATTTTATTTAAAAGAAACAAACAAAAACAAAAGCTTTGGTCTAAAAAATTCATCAAAGTTCATGTACTTTTAAGAGTATTTTTATAACTTTCTAAACTTTCAATTTTGTGTCTAAAAGCCTGAAGTTATAACTGCGTAAATATATGTAGCATGACCTAGATGTTTTTTCTCTTTTTTTTTGAAGTTGAATCGATCGATCATTAATATTTTCTCTGAAGTTGAAGGGGAAGGAGATCAATTTTACTGTTGTGAGATCCTTTGTGAAAGAGATTCTTGAGTTGAATGTGGGCAAGATTGTGCAACAATTTCTACATATTAGTCGTTCATAGAATCACTAGGTTTGGTCCCTTGGGCCCTTAAACAAAATATGTTCTCAAGTATGATGGGAAGATTTTCCTATGTGGATTCATCAGCTTTCTGTTGCGGTTCATAGTTTTATGAGTTCTTGTTAGATTTTTTCATCTAGGTTCTTGTAAAGTTAATTTTTTTAAAAAAAAAAAAATGACAAAAACAAAAGCTTGTGTCTAAGAGTAAATTTTATAAATTTCTAAACTTTCGATTATGTGACTAAAATACTAAGTTATAATTGCATACATATAGGTGGAATGACTTAGAGGCTCTTTTCTTTCTCTTCGAATTTGGATCTATTGATCACTTGTTTCTATCCTGAATTTGGATAAATATAATGGTGTCTGTAACATGTAGTTTTTAAATGATTTATATAAAATTTATCTAGGATTTAATTGCATTTAATTTGAGTAGTTTGGAGCTAAAATTTAATTATTTTGAAAAAGGTGATTGGGTTATTGATTTGGATTTGTTAAATATATTAAGAGAATTTGGAATCCAAGAAGAGAGAGGAGAAAATTTGACTTTGACATAGTCAAAGTCAAAATTAGGTTAAAATTTGGATTATATATATAGGATTTTTTTATTATTATTAAAAAATTGCATCTCTTCCCTTCATCAGAGCCCTCACCGTCCCATTTACTTTGTGTTTTTCCTCACCCACGCACCGCAGACGTCGTCGTTCCTCTCCGCCCATTCGCTGTCAGTCGTCAGTCGCGAATGTCATCGGTCACTTTTGTTACATCGGTCCGCCTGCATGTCATGCACACCGGTGCGATCAAGCTATTCCACCCACACCCAGACCTGGATCCGTGCGAATCTACTTCACCGCCACCGTGGATCTACCATCGCTGGTGCTGGAACTCGTCGAAAATCTCTCTCTAGGATTTCTCTCTCATATTGTATATTTGGTTTAGTTTTATCATTGTTTCCCCTCTGTCGTCGATCTGCTTGTTGTCATCGCCGTTAATCTTTGCCGAAGTTGATTTTGAGATAAAGATTAACTATTTTGTTGCGTACCTGAAATTCTTGAACATCTGATGAATGTTGGTCCTCGTTTATTGACACTCAATGTATTTGGATGATAAATCTAAGGAATTTCAAGATCCTTGTCGTGCTATCCAGTAGTTCCGAGGATCGATTTTGAGATGATTCTTGGATCAAAGAACAATTTGGGTAAGGTGTTATGTGAAGCTATCGAATTTTTCTGCGAACGTCTAACATTTAGATAATTTATTTTTAAAGAAATAAAAAACAAAAAATAAATCATGCATTTGTAAGATAAACATTCAAAGAAACCATAGATATGCTTGAAAAATAAGAATATGAGAAATCACAACTTATTGATTCCTCTAGTTTTCTTTTTCCACCATTGTCTTGAACTTCTCCAACATAATAATATTTGATATTTTATTCACTTTGTACCAATAAACTAACATCCACGTTCATCCACGGTGATCGTATCTACAAATGAATGAAGGAGTTTGTATAAGATCAAACCGGAGTTAGATGTAAAGAGTGTACCGTTGGAGTTTATGGTTCCTAACTCAAAAAGATTTTTGGATTCTTCAAATTAATAAGAAGGAATTTAATTATATATAATATAATTAAATTGATTCAATTATATATGATATAATTGATATAATGTATTTGATACATTATTGTTTAATTGAAGAAATAAATATTTAAATATGATTTAAATATATTTTCTATGAATAAGATTCATAGTTGTTAAATTTAATATAAATATGATTTATATTAAATGTCATAAAATAGAGAAAAATAACTATAGATTATATTGTATATGATGCAATATTAAAACTATATATTATAAATATAATACGATAAGTTGGTTATCATATTTATTTATAATTTATTAATTATTGGATAATTATCCATTTTTCTCTCTAACCACCTTAGTGGGAGGTTAGTGGTTTTATAATGGAAATTTGAATAAAAAGAAAATAGTTTTCTTTTTCTCCCGAAGTCTTCTACACGATTTACAGACCCTACGATAGCCTCACTAAGTCTAAACGATTGAGAAATTTTTCTATGCGATAGAGATTGTGTTTCTCAATCATCTTCCTCCAACTCCAAACTCCCCTCTAACCAAAATAGTCACAACACTCTTGGGTTCTCACATCGAGAATATCAAGGTAACTAAGTGGTAGTGTCCTCTCCCTTTGGTTCGATTTCTTGTTGTTCGAGGAGTTTATTGTTGTTCGACGTGTTCAAGTTAGTTCGAGGGATTAATGGAAGAAGAGTTTTTCAAAGGTATAATCTCTTAACTTTGTTTTTTATTAAAAAACATGCTGTAATTTATGTTTTGATGCATAATTTGTACTGTTGACTATAAATGTTTATGTTCAATCGAAATGAGTTTTGGACGATCGGCTTTCGCTCAAAGGTTCTCTGTAAAACGAATTCCTTCAAAAAGGACACCACTAACGAGATTACCTTGCCATTATCTAGGATTCAAAGAACTTTTAAGTGTGGTCTCCAAGAACTTTAAGGAGGAAAAGGGTAGAGAACTTTAGATAGAAGTTAGAGAGAAGGTAGAGGCTAGGTTTTTGTGTGACATAAAAAACTTACCCAAAATGGCTATAAGGATGTATTTATATGGAGAAGGTTTAATCTCTTCTCCAAGAATTTCCTTTTATGCCCTCAGTGCTAATTAGTTGAATAATCCTTATTTAATTAATGGACACATTAATTAAATCCATTAATTAAATAACCATAAAATCTTATTTAATACACATTTAATTAATCATCATAAATACATATATTTATACTAACCTCCAATCTTCATTATTTTTAATCTATTAATTAACCATTAATTAATTAATTAAGTAACTATATTCAATTATATTTAATATGAAGTTAATTAACAGATAAATATCACATATTTATATGTATACATCTCTTTATGAATCCAATTCATATATATCTAATATTTGGATCTTATTCAAATATATCTCTTTTACATAATTTGGATTATAGACCACATCTATAATTAACCATTATATATTAATGTCATTAATATAAAATTTCCTCATTTGATTTGAATAATTTAAATCATTCCTCATTACTATCCTTTAGTGAGCTAACAATGGGACCTTATGGACCTACAAATTAGAAGCTCCAATGATATGAGATTAATTAATTAAACTCCTTTAATCCAATTAATCAATATTCATTAACTACTGATCACTCTACTAAAGACCGATAGCTGCATTATTCGCACTGTAAATATATTTCTGTGTCCATGAATATAACCAATCGACAGTGAGTCAACCCTTCACAAATTGTCCATAACTACACATGGGTCAAATTACCGTTTTACCCCTGTAGTTATATCTAACTCCTTAAGTACCACCTATTCCTCCAATGAATAAACAATTTATATTCCAACTATAAACTAATACCTTTTGGGCTAGTGAGAGGTTGATATCTCATTGTTCAAGGCCCGGAATCAGTTATTAAGGGAGCAATTTATCTACTTTCCCAATGAATGGGAATGAGTGAATTCCATCTTGTATAGCTGTATTTACTGAGTTTCCTAATCAGACAAATCCCCAAAATGGTAGGCTTGTTAAGTCGGCTATTATGACCACTCTCACTCATACAGATTAAAGGATTGCCATCATAAACAGGAGTTCACAACTCACTTAGGATTAAGGTCAAGTCTTCTATGGTCATCCTAGTGAAATATTAGTTTCTTGAAGTAACTGTGTTATAAAGAGAAACTAATTATTTTGTAGTTTGATCTATGTATAAACTTCTTTATACAGGATACTGCCACTCATATGTCTTTACGTGAAAATATGGTTCATATTGTTTGTAATACTTATATCTCATGTAACAATTACAAAGTGGGTAGTATCCGTAGTATCACTAGGATAAAGCACCCAACCTTCATCCATTTACTATAGACCTTTTAGGTTATTACTTGAACATGAACCACTTGTATGTCAACTATATACTATTCAAGTGACATCATATAACATTGGATCTTAATTTATTGGATTGAATTAATGTTGTCCAAATATCAAATAAAATACCTATGATTTTATTAGATAAATAATTTGTGTTAATAAAACTACAAACCACGAGATACACTAGATTTAGGGCATCAATCTCAACATTATATGTTCTTAAAAGTGAATTTAAAGTTTGGGGTTTAGTCATAAAGGGTTAAAATTAATTACAACTTGTGTTCTAGGACTCATGCCAAGAAGTTTGATAAGTTAAGAGGGTTGGTTTTGTTTGGATTGCTTTGAGGTAAGTGTCTTACTATTGATTCACCTTCGAACCAGTTGCCCCAACCTTATAATGATGATAAGACTATTTAACATGATACTATGGACTATTTTTTACTGAAATTATATGATATAATGACTGAGGACGTTTTGATAATTTTTGTACGAGTTAAGTGTGTGTGTGTGAGAGAGAGAGAGATGGATTGATGCATGCTAAGTATATAGGATAACTGTTAACCTTCTCATTTGGATAATGTATATTTTACAACTGATTGTGTGTTCCTTCGAGTTTGCACATATGACTATTATGTGCACCCTTGGATTCATATTTATGACTATTTTGTGTATCTTCGGGTATACACCTTTGGATGTAAAGGTATAATTAAGAAGTAACGGCCTTTATCGGAGATTTCGAAAGGTTAAGTTGTTCCAATGTCTCTTTATTCCTCAATGTTTCTTTTAGTTCAATGGTTAGGAGCTCTAAAATATATAGTTATATATTTAGGTCTCATTAGTATTCATTTGATTTTTTTTTTTTTTTTTGAAATGAAACATATTTTCTCCCAATTTCTTACCATGGTGTGTATATTTTTCAAGTACAATGGTTGAATTCTTAACCAAATTCCAAATTCCAAAACCAAATTCTTAAAAAATATATTTNATTTTTTTTTTTTTTTTTGAAATGAAACATATTTTCTCCCAATTTCTTACCATGGTGTCCATCTTTCCAAAGTGAAGGAAGTTTAATTTTGGCGAAATTCTAAAAATAAAGACTAATATTTAAGAACTACTTTTTGGAATTTTCAAAAATCTAATTTTTAAAGATATTGGTAGAATTGATAGAAGATAGGTAACAGATCGAGGTGAAAAAAAATGATCATATGCTGAAAGAAAACTGTCTTGTCAAGATATATGATGTCATTTATGTTTTAGGTTTTATATAAGTTTGTTTACTACAATTTATAATTCATATTTTAAAAGGGTCTTTTTTTGTTTTTATAATTCTATGCTAGTTTTAAACATTAAACTGTCGACGGTTTTAAAAAAATATATTGAAATTGATTAGTACTGTAATTATTTTTTTATTTTTTTTTTTAAGAAAATCATTTTATAGGATAACCTTTTAAAGTAGTTTTATGCTTTCTTTTATTTCATAAATTGCTTGGAAAAACTATTTTGGGTTGTTGGAGTTTTTCATTTATTTAATCAATGTATTAATTTAAAATATTAAGAAATTTTCACAAATAGAAAAAATGTCAAATTATTTATAGAAATAACAAAAAAAATATTGATAGACATTGATAGACTTCTAGTAGCGTTTATCAGTGATCTATCTAAAAAGATTAAAATTTTGCTATTTTGTGTAAATATTTTTCCTAACTTTTCTATTTTTAAAAATTCCCTAAACATATTGTACGTTTTCTAGCGATAAACATATAATACATTCAAATCAAGTTATATTCGGTAAAAAAAAAAAAAGTTTTTATATATAATAGTAAATTTAACAAAATATAAGAGAAGATATATGAAGATAAAAAATATTGTTTTCATTTTCCTTCTTAAATATTTTTTTCAGGAAAAATAATTATTCAACAAATAACTTTTTAGGCTAACATTAGCTCAATTTTAAAATTGCAATGCTGATTTTAAACATAGCTTCTAATCAAATTATTTGTTTTTGGTTTTTGAAAATTTAGTTAGTTGGATTTATTTAGGGTCAATTTCATAAGTATTTCTTTTCAAAAAATTCATAATTGGCATAAAAAAATCATAAAGGTTACTTTAAAAAAAATCGATAACTTTTTAATCATTTCTGAAATCTCAATTACTTTCGAAAACACTTCTAGACCTTAATTAATTTTTTAAAAAGGAAATATGTTTTTGAAGGTGAAAAGAAAACTACAACCTATTTGTTAATTTTTGGTTTGTTTTTTTTTTTTAAAGATTAAGTATATAAAAATTTTCACTTCCATCAATTAAAGCCAAATTCTAATGTTAGTTTTCAAAATCTTGTTTATATTTTTAAAATTGATTGGAAATTCAAATGTTTATCTAAAAAATAGGAGATAGAAAAATCATGCCTAAAATTAGAAAAAAAAAAAAAAAAGCACAAATATCAAAAACTAAATTAGAAGAAAATAGGTCTAAATGATTTGAAAAGGGGTTTACTTTTTTTATTTATTTTTATTCTTTTTAGGAGTACTTTTTTTCATTTTTAATTTCTAACTTTTGGTCAAGAATTTAATATTACAACACAATTAGAGTCGTTAGTTGATAAGATGGATAATTTTGAAAAATACAATCATTATTTTTAAACCTTCTTAAAAGGGCTGTGAAGAAAGTAATCGATAAAGACCAAATTTTGCCTTCAAATATGGTTTAACATTTTAGATGTTGTTGGGTAATTATTTCGTTCATTTTTTAAAAATTAAGTCTACTTCTTTCTCTTTTTTACAATAATTTGCATCTTTATTAAATACAATGATTGAATTCTTAGCTAAATTTCAAAAACAAAAACAACTCTTTAAAAGCTACTTTTTTTTAGTTTTCAAATTTTGGCTTGGTTTTTCAACTATTGGTAAAAAGTGAATGACAAATAAAGAAATTTAGAGGTAAAAATAGTGACTATAGGCTTAATTTTCAAAAACAAGATAAGAAAAAAAAAAACAGAATGGTTATCAAACAGGTCTTAGTTTTCAATAAACAAATTTTTTAAGTATGGTTTAACATTTTTTTGAAGATGAAAGAAAAAAGTGTTTATTTCAATAGAAAAAATTATTAATTTTAAGGTAAATATCATTTTCCTCTAAATTTCAGAGGTTGCATCAATTAAGATCATGAACTAATGTATACATTTAAATCATAAACTTTTGTAAGTGTATCAATTTACAACTTCTTCCTAATTTCGTTCAACCAATATTGCGGAATACTTATAATTTAAGACCATTAAACTTCTAAATTTTTGCAAGTCTATCAATTTATTCTATTCATTATAATTACCTTTGAAAATCATTCATGTATTATTCTCCAATGTATATAGACTTCTTCAAATGTCTATTTTACAAAATAGATAATTAGAATAAATAAATTGATTATTCTCAAAAGAAATTCTAAGCCATAGTCTAAATTAATTAATTTGTTAAAGTTTAAAATTTTAATTAATACAATAATAAGTCCCACGATGACCTCCAATTTTTTACAAAAAAAAAATAATTGTAGGGGACTCTTTCTTTCAGCATCTTTTTCTGAGTTCTAAAAAAATAAATAAATAAAGATTCGAATACCTTAATCAAGAATGTACGCTTTAGTTTAGGTTAATTGAGGTAACGAAATGGTAAAAATTGGTTCCTTGCGTTACATCTATAAAGAAAATTATTTTTAACTACTATTAAGAAAGTTGTACGAGATTGAAATTTTTTTCGTCCATTCTTTTAATCGTAAAATAATTTCTTTCTCTTTGTCCGATAAATAGAGAATGAAAGTTATTTTATGTCAATTGAATTAGGTTGATTTTGGTTAAAAACATTTTTGATAATCATAAATCCTTCTTAAATATTGAACTAAACGATTGAAAAATAAAAGCTAACAATGAAGACAATTTATATAATATTGTAATTTCAAGAATCAACTTTTTCCTATTAACAGTTTAAGGGTGCAATTTTTTTAATGGAGTAAATTTAATGTGGTTAATTTTTGTCTTTTTAAAAAAATTGTAGATCCAATTGTAACAACCATAATACTTAGTTAGTTAATGCAATTTGTTCTGAATAATAACTTACCTCTAAGAGAAGAAACTTATTTTCTTCTTCTTTTTTATTCAATAATTGTGATTGGATCCCATCAAATCAACTTTTAGAAGGGCAATTAGTATCTTTATCCACTAACTTATATGTTTGGATTTCAATTTTTTTTTATTGATATGATTGGAATATTAATTTTTTTTAGTACAATAATTGTGAAGATGAAAGATCGAACCTTTGTACTAATTTATTCTATTAATCTAAAATTGACATTTTTCTTTGAGTGATATGTTTATAAACCATCTTAAGTTTTTTAGTTCAATAATTGCGTGATAGAAGATCAAACTATCGATCGTTAGAATGATAATTGATATCTTATCCACTAAACTAATCTTCCACTTTTTCAAAAAAAAAAATTTACTTAGTCTAAATGTTTTTTTAGTGTAACAAAAAAAAAACAACAAAACATAAAAGCTTAAAAAGAATTCAAATATGAGCGGAGAGTAGAATCCACCCATGGGAGATGGCCTTCAATCCAGATTTTGGAGTAACTAAAACGACGAGCATAGGAAGCAAGCTCATGAGCAACAAAATTACAACGATGATTGACAAGATGGAAGCCAAGGATAGAACCATGGAGATAAATTTTCGAATAGAATCAAGAACACCTGAATCTCATTCGTATATCTAGTATAAAAAGTCGTTTAGTCTAAATGTCAGTACAATCCCCTAGGGATGTTCACATAACCCGACAATCCGAACAACCCGGACTACTCAACCCAAAATGTAAGGATTGGGTTGAGTTGAATTTTTCTATTTTATTGGGTTGGGTTGAGTTGTAGATTGGCTAAAAAAAAATTGGGTTGACCCAACCCAACTCGAATTTTATATATATATTCCTCTTTGTTTAAAGTTTGATTTCTTTGTATGATTAATTTTTTAATTTTTAATATTTTTCTTTTAAAATTGTTATGATTTTTATTTTTGTTTAGAGTTTACAATAGATATCATAGATCTTTAGTATTTAGCATCTTAATTTTATGAGATATTAGTTATTAGTCATGTGTTGTATATAAATTTATATATTTTTTATTAAAAATAAAAAATAAGTTATAACTCGACAATCCGACCCGAATTTTAAGGGTTGGGTTGGAAATTTTATTATGGTCATTTGGATTGTCAATCAAACCAACTCGAATTTTCAAATTTATCCGAAAAATATCCTCAACCCAACCCATATACACCCCTACAATCTCCTAAAACACTACCATCTAATTCTTATCATCTCACATATATCACAATTAATAATATCAATTAATAACCATCATAATCATATATTTTTTTCATCTTAATTTCTCACAATAGGGGTTGACTAACAAAAAGGACTTTTTCCAATTAAATTTACAATCAATTTTTTTTCTTCCATTCATATATTTCTTTCCCCAAATGTTAATTATATATTTTTTTCTTTATTTGTTAAAAGAAAATATTTGAAATTTGGAAATGTGGTTGCATGAGAATATTCTCATAATTTTGGATAATTACAAAGAGGGACAAGAATTTTGATTGGGCTTGTAGTGGCTGTTCATAATAGTTGCTTTAGAGCTGGTCAATGGGCCAGCCACTCTTTCTTTGTTAATTCCAATGTCCAAAATATTCCAAATTTTCATTTTAAATAATAATAATATTAATAATTAAGTAATTTATAAAGATTCCTCCATCTGTCTCTAAAATTTAATTCAAAAGAATACCCAACAAACTTAGTTGGACAGAGTACTGTTTAAATAATATATGTGTGAGAGATTTTGCCTTTTGTTGTCTTAGCCTTTTTGGAGGGCTTTTAATGTTCCATGTGACTTTACCACTAAACCCACATCTCATTTTCAAAAAGCCAATAATTTGACATGTCAATTTATCTATCTATAAGTTGGAAAAAAAAGGTTGATACAAAAAACCATATAGTCTAAAATGTCGATGCAATTAAAAATATTTGAGTGGTTGGAAAAACAAAACCTCCTACTAATACAGGAATAAACAGAAAAACAAGTGATACATTAAAAGAAAACAATATAACCAAAAAACATAAAATTTTAAATAGAAAATTCAAACTCAAAGAAAAATCACGATTGACCGTAAAGAAATTCACTATATGAAAAAAAATTATATTATGATTATTATTTAAATTTCAAGTTTCATTGTTCAATGGCTTAGAAAATTTATTGTGTTTAAACCATCTAATTGAACATTTGTGTTGTGTATATGTGTATATGTATATATGTATATATGTATATGTGTATATGTGTATATGTATAGGAATTTATTTATGGTGATATTAATCATTTAAATGTGCATAACTCACCAACATTGACATGTAATATTTCTATTGACATTGGAGGTTTCAATTACCTTACTCTTTTAGGTTAAGAAAAGGACCATTTATATGAATTTTGTAGTGAAAAATTCCTACTTAATTAATAAAAGTTTCGAATAGAATTTTATTTATTTCTTATATAAAAAACCAAATGAGTCCAAGAATCTAATGACATGAATTTGTTCATCTTGCAAAAATGAGCATAGCTCAATTGGTACAGTGCTCGTACTATCAACCTCGAGATCAAATGTTCAATTCCCCCATAGTTAGAGATTGTTTCAGATGACAATAATAATGGGTTATCTTAACTTGTATTTTTGAAGAAATAGTACAACCTATTTATACATAAAGCAACTCAATTGGGAATCTAAACAAATAATAAATTACAGATTTAGATAACTAATTTGGAACAATAAAAAGTGGATCAAAACTAATTGGTTGCAATTGGATGCTATGACGTGACGTCAATCTCGATATGCTTGGTGCGAGTATGAAAGATAGGGTTTGAAGCCAACGCTCTGGCACTTACATTATCACACCATAGTATAGAAGGAGACGAGAGTTGAAGTCCAAGTTCATGGAGAAGCTACAAAAGCCACATGATTTCAGTTGTAGCATGAGTAAGGGCACGATACTCAGACTCAGTGCTTGAGTGGGCTACTGCAATTTGCTTTTTAAAGGACCAAGACACGAGGGTATTTCCAAGAAATACACAGTAAGCAGCAACAAATTTTCGTTCATCAATATTAGATGCTCAATTAGTATCGGAATAAGCTGTGATTTCTTAGATGGAACCAGGTTGAATTAAAAGTCCCAAATGTTTCATTCCACTCAGAAAGCAAAGAACTCTTTTGACGACCTACCAATGAACTGTAGGATAGTATCAGCAACAGCAGAAGCACAAGGATCATCTAAGCACTCTAATTCACTAATTTTGGCAAAATATAAAGCATGCTCTTGCAGAAAACAAGTGAGTTTCAAGATATACCTCTTGTAGAACTTCTTCAAAGCTCCTTCTTCAGCTGCTATTTTCTCCAAATATTGTTGCAGACCACTTCAAGATCTTCCCCACTATTCTCTTGGTGCTCTAGATTGAGTTGTGGGACTCAAAACAAACTTGAATCAAGGGATGAAGGAGAAATGCTCACTGTAGTAATCTTGTTGAAGAATCCTTTTTTCAACCTGAATTTTCTCTGAAATTCTCTATAGATTGCATGCACGATTTTCACTCTAATCTCTTCATTATATTGCATATCAACATGCAAAGGAGAGAGTTGCATTAGTTGCAACTCATGTTTGGAGAAGACAAGGCAAAGAGAATGGCATTTGAGTGAGCAAGTTGAAAGATGGATAATGGAAAGTCAACTTTTTCCATTTTATGTTTTGTTTTTCATTTTTTTCAATTTTATCACAAAATCAAAATTTGATTTTATAAAATCTTTTTTGATTTAAAAATGAAAATTTTAATTAATTTCATAAATTAATTATTAAATAAAATTTAATTAATTTAATATCAAATATTAAATTAATTTTAACACATATCCATCTTTATCTTTTTTAATCATATTTAAATATATCAATTCTCCTATCTCATTTAATTCTCAAATTAAACATGTAATTATATCTCATATAATTACTAATTCCCTTAATACTAATATGAACGATTCAAATTAACTTATCACGTTATTCTAGAGCTAGCCCGTTACGAGCTAGAAGGGGGACCTCGCGAACCTATAGATCATGGGCTCTAACGATCCGAGATTAATTGGCTAAACTTATTAGACCAGATTAATCCTCATTCGTTAATTAATAGGTCACTCTAATAAAGCCCATAGTTGCACTCCCCTCACTGTAGATATATTATGTCCACATGATTTAACCATAATCAGCAAGTCGACCTTTCACAGGTTGTCCGCAATAACGACTGGGTCAAATATCTGTTTTACCTTTGAGATTACGTCTTATTCCTCAAGTCCCTACTGATCATCTAATGAACAACTGGTTTGTGATCCAATCACTAAACCAAACTCTCTTAGCCTCAGTGAGAGGGTGGGACCCCTTGTTCAAGACTTGGATTCAATATTTGAGAGAACGACTTTTCTCCTATCCCTAAATCGGGTAGGCGTGAACTCCGTCTTGCACCCTATGTCCTTAGCTATCTATTCGATCTTACCCTTGAAATGAGAGTCTTATTAAGCCGGTGTTGTTGAACCAACCCTCACCTATGCAAATCTAAGGGCAATCTCGAATAAACAGGATTTCATAGTTAGCTCATGATTATGATCGAGTTACCTAAGTCATTTAGGTGAAATAATCAGTCTTATACAGTAAACAACGTTATTAAGTAAGAGTGACTTATTTCTTGGTCTTGATCTTATGTAAACTTATTGCATAGGACGCCCCCACTGTACATGTCATAACATGTACGAATTAGGATCACATCGTATGTAGCACTTTATAACTCTTTGTAACAACTACAGAGTAGGCCACATCCAATGGTATTACCAAAATAAAGTACCCAACCTTATTCATGTACCATAGATCATTTTGACTATTTACTCGAACCTGATCCACTCTTATGTCTCCACATAAAGTTCAAGTACTCATACAATAGTCATGGGTCTTAGTTTATTGGATTTAGACTTTCATACAATTTATTAAATCAATAATAAGTATATTGACTATAGAAAATGTTTATTATCTTACAAACTGCGAGTTTTAGGACATAAAACCCAACATGAACGTCAGTAGGCTATTCTAAAAACTAACTAAGATGGTTGATTATGTATGCAATATCAGGCCGCATATTCGTTAAGTACTGCAATGCATGGTAACTTGATAGAGAAAGGGATC
Source organism: Benincasa hispida (assembly GCF_009727055.1). Classification (NCBI taxonomy): domain Eukaryota; kingdom Viridiplantae; phylum Streptophyta; class Magnoliopsida; order Cucurbitales; family Cucurbitaceae; genus Benincasa; species Benincasa hispida. The sequence goes on from NC_052359.1 coordinate 9,554,247, forward strand.
AGCCATGGGTGTTCCATCCAGTAAAGATAAATGCTTGCCTAATACAAAGGGAGATGGTGCAGGTTTTAAATCATTCAAATTTAGTTTAAACAACATATCATTAATATATTTCGCCTGAGTTAAAAGGATGTCAAAGGACAAGTAATTAACCTAAACACCTAAAAAATAGCTAAGTTGTTCAAGATCCTTTAAAGCAAACTTCGTATCCAATGTTTTTATCAATTGATCGATCAGAGAATCATTATTTCCAATGATAATGACATCATCCACATAGACCAATAAGATAATAATAGTATATTCATTGCGAAATATGTAAAGAGAAGAATTTGACTTACTGTTGTGAAATCCCCAAGCCAAGAGAGTAGATTTCAACGTATTATTCCAAGCTCAAGAAGCTTGCTTAAGCCCATAAATTACTTTGTTCAACTTACAAACATAGCCTCGATATTTTGGATCTTCATAACCAAGAGATTGAGACATGTACACATCTTCGTCTAGAGTGCCATTGAGAAAGGTATTATTAAAATTAAGTTGTCATAAATGCCACTCTAGTGATACAACTAGAGACAACACAACTTGTACAGTAAATGCTTTGACAACTAGGCTAAATGTCTTGAAGAAGTCCACTCCAGGACTTTGGTAGAAACCCTTAGCTACTAACCTTGCTTTATAGTGATTAATTGACCCATCAAGTTTTCTTTTAATGCGAAAAATCCACTTACAACCAACCACGTTCAATGAACTTAAATATGGAAGTAGTGTCAAGGTCTAGTTTTTCTTTAAAGCAGAGAACTTAACATCCATGGCGTGTTTCCAAACTGGAGTTTTGAGAGCATATGCCACTCGAGTAGGTTCAGTAGATAACCAATTGATAGACAGATTGGACACGAGTGCCCGTGGTTTGAAGATGCCCATTTTGCCTCTTATTATCATTGGATGACATGGTTGTATAGAGGGTGGGTCTAGGCGTGGCCATGAGGTAGAGCAGAAGAATTTGGAGTTGAAAAGGAATGTGGGAAAGACAGGGGCACGTTTTCCATAGATGGAGAGTTTGAGCTTGGAGTTGCTCGAGTCGGTTTTGAAATGAGAGGAGAGTTGAATGAACTAATGAGTATAAGCGTTGGGCTATAAGTCTGATGTAGCAATGGGCCTATGGGAGTGGGTGGATTACTAGCCATATATTGGGATAATGGGTTTGCATATGCTAAGATAGTGGTTTCTAAAGATTGAGGATTCAAAGGAGTAGAGGATGTTGGGTTTTATTCTCTAGAACTCGTAGATAGTAAATGTTATTAATTGACCGTCATTAATAAAGAGTTATAAATATTAAATCAATAAATGTTATTGTTTGTATTGTTGTTTATTTTTTTCTAAATAACCCTAAATCTAATAAATTAACATCAAAGGCTGCCTTATGAGTCTTGAACTGTATATGGAGACATACAGAGATCAGTGTTCAAGATACAGCCTAAAGGGTTTATAGTATAGGGATAAGACTGAATACCTTATCCTGGTGACACTATGAATACAACCCACCTTGTATTTGATACAAACTTAATGTTCCAACATATTTGTATAGGTGACACACGAGTGGAGGTATCCTATGTAATGGGCTTGCATAAGACTGGACCGCGAAATAGTAACCACTAGATGTAACATCGTTGACTAGTTAGATTTCTAATTCAAAAGAATGACCTAGGCGACTTAGGCTTAATCCTAAGTATATTATGAACTCCTATTCAAGAGAGATTGTCCTTTGATTTGCATGGGTGAGGGTGGCAAGTTTGCCGACCAAATATGCCTACCATTTTGGAGATGAGACCGAGTGGGAACTTGGGAACATAATAATATAAGATGGAATTCACTTATTTCTTTCTTGAGGGTAAGTAGATGAGTGTTCCCTTAAGTGATGTATCTGGGATTAGAATAAAGGGTCCTACCCTCTCATTGACTCGAGAGGGGTTTCTGTTTATTGGTTAGACCATTAATAGGTTGTTTATTAGAGGAGCACTGGTACTTAAAAACCCAGAGGTAACTCAAGGATAAAACAGTAATTTGATCTAGTTGGAGTTACAAACACTCGTGAAGGACTAACTTACTGGTATTGGTCTATATTCGTGGATATATAAATATATTTATAGTGAGAAAATTACAACTGTGGGTCTTTAGTGGAGTGTACCCACGGTTAATGAATATTGATCAACCTGTTTAATGATTTTAACCAATTAATCTCATATCATCGGAGCTTCTGATCTGGGTCTACCAGGTCTCCTCGTTAGCTCACTAGAGGATACATAAGAGGTATAATTTGAATTGTTCAAATTAATTTGAGGAAACTATATATTATTGTGATTGATATATAATTAATTATAGATATGATCTATAATTAAATTGGAAAGTAATATTTGAATAAGATTCAAATTAATTAATTCAAGTGAATTAGATTCACAAAGAATTAATTAATAGAGAGGTTTTACACATATACATGGGATGTATATGATAATTAAATGAATACTTTAAATTGAGTTTAATGTATAAATAGTTATTTAATTATTGTGCAAATCAAAATTCAATAAGTGTTATTTAATTGTGCAAATTAAACAAGTGTTATTTAATTGAGCTAATTAATTGAATAAGTGTTATTTAATTGAATGGGCTAATTATTTAAATAAATGTTATTTAATTACATAAAAGAAAAATATATTGGGAAAGATGTTTGACCCTTCTCTATATAAAAACCTCCCCATGATCCTTTGAGAATACACTGAATACACAATTCTCATTGTAGAGAAACTATGACAATACAAAATTCCTTAGTATTATTGTGCAGAATTTTCTCTGAGCCTCTCTACTCTTCAAAACCTTATTCTTCTCTCCGTCTCCCAATAGTTGGATACCATCTATCCCTCTATTAGAATCCTAGAGAATAACGAGGTAACTCTCGTGGTAGTGTTCGAGATCGCTCAAGGAGTTGTTTGTGATCGAGATCGTTTGAAGATCTGTTCGTTGGAACCTTGAAGAGGATTGTCCGTGGCACTTGGGGAATCTACAAAGATAAGAATCATTTTATCCCTTTCCCCAATAGCATGCTAATTTACTATTTATCTATTTCGTCTAGTGCAACAATTTTGTTTATTGTAAGAATTGAATTGCGAGATGTAAGGTATTCTCACACGAGATACTTCCACTGTGGGATTCGATCCCTTAAGAGGAGTGGGTCAATGGTGCTTTAGACTGCATAATTTGCAAATGTGGAAACCACTGGGCAATTGATGGAGTCATAGAAGATGACTGCTCATCCATCTTTCTAGAACCAAAACCATCTTGAAAAGGAAAATCATCTTCATTAAATTTCACATGTCGGGAAATATAAACACGTCCAATTGAGCTAAGACACTTGTGTCCCTGTGAGCTGAACTTGGGCCAAGATAAACACATTTGTCAGTCCAGTAACTAAATTTATGAGTAGATCAAAGATAGGGATAGCAAGCACAGCCAAAAACTCTTAATTCAGAAAAATTTAGACCTTTGTTAATCAATACTTCCATTGGAGTTTTACCCTCAAGCATAGATGACGGCAGGCCATTAATTAGAAAAGTTGATGTCAGAAAAGAATCCCACCAAAAAGATAATGGCATTGAAGCTTAAGCAAGAAGGGTTAGCTCAGTTTCCACTATGTGATAGTGCTTCCGTTCTGCTCTACCATTTTGCGCATACGTGTATGGATAAGAGCATCTAGATTGGATACCCAATTGTGCACATAACTGGTGAGCCCGCTTATATTCACTACCATTATTAGACTGTAAGCATTTTATCATCTTTTCAAATTTAGTTTTAGCCAAACTTAGAAAATGATTAAAAAGTATCACTTTTCTGTTTCATAGAGTAAATCCAAACAAATCTGCTAAAATAATCAAGAAAATGCACATAATAACGAAACCCATCAGTTGCCAAAACTGGAGCGGGTCTCCATAGATCTGTATGAATTAAATCAAGTGGAGCATTAGCTCGAGAATTCGAATTGGAAAACAGTAGAGCATGGGACTTGCCAAACTTGCAAGCTTCACAAAAATTTAAAGTTTCACTAGTTGCCACTGGTAAATTACAATTTTTAACAATGCTATTAAACGCTTTATTTGAAGGATGCCCTAACCGCCTGTGTCAAACATCTTTAGACACCACAACATTGACAATTGAAGTAGAATAAAACACTGTATGAGCAGGATCAACATCAAAATTATTTGCTAACGAACTTGAAACACTTCTAGTGGATGTGGATGGCTCAACTATACCAAGTTGGTAAAGACCGTCTCTAAGCTCCCCCTTCAGCACCACTTTGCCCGAACGAGTATCCTTTACGAGACAAAAATTAGCTTGAAACTCAATGTAGACATTATTATCTTTAGTAAGTTTAGAAATATGTCGGAGTTAATGTCCTAAATCAAGTGTATGTTGTAATTTGTAAAGACAAATTATATATCTAATAAAATAAGAGGTATTTTATTAATATTTAGACTGCATTAAATGAATTCAATAAACTAATATCCGAGGTTATTTTATGGAACTTAAACATGTATGTGGAGACATACAAGTGGATCACATTTAAGTGATAACCTAAACGGTGTGTAGTAGATGGATAAGGTTGGGTACCTTATTCTGGTGACACTACGAATACAATATGCTTTGTAGATTTATAATTATTGTAAAGTGCTACAAATGAACTGATCCTAATCATTCCTGTGGAGACATGCAAGCATGGGTATTCTATACAAAGAGTTTATATAAGGCCAAACCGTGAAATGAATCGTCTCTCTAAATAACACCATTGCTAGAAGAGACTTAAATTTCACTAGGATGACCATAGGTCATTTGACCTTAATCCTGAATGAGTTGTGAACTCTTGTCTATGAGGGTAATTCTTTGATTTGTATGGGTGAGAATGGCCTTGTTAGCCGACTCAACAAACCTACCATTTTGGGGACTTGTCCGAATAGGGAGCTGGGAACACAATTACACAAGATGGAATTCATTCATTTTTCGACCTTAGGGAAAGAAGATAAATTTCTCCCTTAATAGCTGATTTTGGGTCTTGAACATTAAGGCCTCAACCTCTCACTGGCCCTAGAGGTGTTAGTTTATAGTTGAAATGTAAACTGTTTGTTTATTAGAGGGATCAGTGGTATTTAAGAAGTTAGATGTAACTACATGGGTAAAACGGTATTTTGACCCAATTATAGTTATGAGCAGTTTGTGAAGGGTCGACTCATTGTTGATTTGTTATATCCATGGACACAGAAATAAATCTACAATGCGTAGAGTGCAGCTATCAGACTTTAGTAAAACGACTGGTAGTCAATGAAAATTGATTAATTTAATTAAAGATTTTAACTAATTAATCTTATATCATTGGAACTTCTATCTGTAAGTCCATAAGGTCCCATTGTTAGCTCACTAAATGATACATAAGAGGAATGGTTTGAATTGTTAAAATCAATTGCATATTAATGAAATTAATATAATATGGTTAATTATATATGTGATCTATAATTAAAAGAGAAAAATACTTGAATAAGATTCAAATATTAAAGAGATATATACATATAAATATGTGATAATTATATGTGGATTAATTTTATATTAAATATGTGATCTATAATTAAGAGAGAAAAATATTTGAATAAGATTCAAATATTAAAAAGATGTATACATATAAATATGTGATAATTATATGTTGATTAATTTTATATTAAATATGATTTAATATAGTCGTTTAATTGATTAATCAATGGTTAATTAATTTTTGAGAAGTAGAGATAAATAAACATGTGATGTTTATTTATTTATTAATTTATTATATATATTAAATTAGATTTAATATATATGATTATTTAATTATTGGACTAATTAATTAAATAAAAGTTATATAATTAAATTAGAACTAGAGTAGGAATAGGAAAGACTAGGAGAAGGGGGCCACCCCCTCTCTATAAATAAGACTTCATGACCCATGTCTGTGACACAGTTGAATTGGGAATTCTGAATCCTAGTCTTCTATTACTTCTCTCAAATTCTCGCTTCTTTTCTCTACTACTTCTTCTTCCTCTTCCAAGTCTTTGAGATCACACATCCAATTTTTGGGATCTTAGAGAATAACAAGGTTTCACTTATGGTGGTATCCCTTGATCATTGAAGAGATTTTCTGGAGAACACGCGGAGGGAATTGTGAAGAATTTTCGAATCTGCAAAGGTAAGGTTTAGCTCTTTTCTCTTTTCTTCTCTTAAATGCATGCTAATCTTGATTGTTTATCTATTATGTTATTACTTTTATACCGTATTTGTTTATGTAAAATCGAAAACAAAATTACAAGGCGATCATATGCTTCTGCTTGGGATTTGATCCCTTCAAAACACTCAATTTTTAGCTATTTCAGGCACAGATAATACATTCTCAAGTTAATTATGCCATGTTCCGAATTTAAATAGGAATTTCCAACATGAGAAATACTTAATTTCTCACCATTTCCTACGGTTACTTTTTCCACAACTCCATATTATGTTGGTGCACCATCGAATTATAATCGACAATCACATGACTGGATACGCCACCATCCACATACCAATTTGGATCCACAAAAGTCTCATGACTAGCTAAAAATAGATTTGTACTTTGAGACGCTATGAAACCTATAGGGGAAACAAACTGATTAGCAAAAGTATTTGTGTTTGGAGAATTGTGACCTTGACTATTGTTAGGCCCTTGATTCTGACGAGGATGAACAAATTACTTATTATACTTATTATAGCAAACAAAAGCAGTATGTCCAATTTTACCGTACACTTGACATATCAGACGATTATAATTGTTACCAATGTTCCACTTTTCTCTTCCACGAGTGCGGTCTCCTCCCCCTCCAGGTTGATTGGAAGGGAATTGTAGGCCGAGTATTATTTTGATTGAGAGCAAAATTATTTTGACCATTGTTGGACGTTGGTTACTATTTGAAGTAACTTTTCCTCCACTTTCCATATTCACCGTAGCATTTTTGTTGCTCAAGGCAACATTTGTTTTGTGTGTATTTTGCAGTTCCAACCTTTTCTCATAAATAAGCAACTCAGATTGTGCATCATACCGGTCCATATTACCATGCCCTTGAATCACGGCTACAATGGGGTTGTACTTCTCATCCAACCCCATTAGTACTTGAGAAATTAAAGCTCGATCTAAGACAGGGCTCCTTGCTTGAGCCAAGTTATCTGCATGTGTTTTCATTGTACGCAAAAAGTCATTCATCTTAAACAAATGTTTTCGAGTTTTTTGGAATACCTAACGGAGATAGTCTTCCCCAACATGAGACTGTACTCCAAATAATTTTTGCACAACAGTTTAGAGATCCTTAGCATTTTCTAGCCCCATTACTTGAGTTGCAACCTCTAGGGTCATGGAGTTGATCGGTCACCATCCATAACTCATATTGAGTATTTATTGTTGATACCGCAACTATAGTAGAGGTTGAACCAACATTAAGATCAGTTTGCACAGTTTCTAGTGTTGGACTGCTTTGTGTTGTTGCAATGTTACCATTCCCAGATGATGTTTCTAATGAGTTTATGAGCTTTGGGGGGCATGCTTGTTCACCAAACAAATAGCCTTCCAGCTTATAGCTCTTCAAGATGGGAAGAGCAATGCTTGTTAGGTTTTTAAAAGATGTATATCTTCTATGTTAATTCTCCCAAAATAGTGTTGACTATTTGCTTTTAATGATCATTTTGTAGGTAAAACGGTCCTCGAGGCGTTTAGGAGTCATTAAGAGAAAATTAGGCCAAAAAGATTATAAAAAAAAAATGACCAAGAAAATCAACTAAGTTGAAGAGGATCGAAAAATTACTAGAATGCGATCGAGCATCAAGTAAATTCCATCGAGCATTGAGTAATCAACTACCATCGAGTAATCAAGTAAATTCTCTCAAGTACCATCTAGCATCAAGTATCGAATTTCACCATCGAGTTTTAGTGTCACGACCCTAGGAGAAGTGTCGAGCAACGGTTGAAGACAGAACGCTCACTTCTGCTACAAAATAGGGCAGTGTTGTAACGCTCCCCACAGAGTTGCAATGCTTCAAAATTTGACACAATTCATCCCGCGTGGGCTCCTTACACAACGCAGCGTCTGTCTCTTATACACATCTAGATGTGTATAAGAGACAGCCTGTAAGTATAAATAGTTTTTCTTTCATTTTTGCTGAGAAAAGAGAGCACGATTTCAGTGGAGGCTGGAATTTCTCTTTGTATTAATTAATTTCCATGGTAATTTTGTTTGTTACCTAGGTTAGATTTTGATTTCTTTTTTAAATTTAATCAATAACTTGTAATTCTTCATGAATTTGTCTATGGATTTGTGTAAAAATTCAATCTTGTTTCCGTTTCAAGAGTTTTTGCAAATTCTTTTAAGTTTTCTACTTTTCTTTGTCATTAACAATCAGAATTTGAGCTTTCTTGAATCTGTTTTAATTCTTAAAGCATGTTGAATGATTTATATCTTGAACATGTTTAGCCTAGATGCTTGGTTTTGTCATATTCACTCATGATTGAATGCATTGCTTTTAATATGTTCGATAGAATGTCTAGCCAAGATCTACAAGAGGCAATAGTAATTGTGTGTTGAATGACTATCCTAGGATGCTCTAATAACTAGATTTGAAGAAATTCGATTAATTGAGTAAGCTATCTTAATAATTAATCGACACAATTGGATCCTAGAACTTAATGCACGTGTTTTCTCTTCTATATGGCCGCTATCAAACCCTGATGCCCTAAAGTTTCGTGTTCTGTAGCTTGTAAACAGTTTGTACAAATGCTTGTGGTGTATAATATATGATATTTACTTCACATCTCGTTTTTTGCTCAGTTGCATGTTTTATTTGCTTTACCACAAACCAATAAACATAAAATCCCTGGTTATCTGTATGTAACTCAAGCATGTATGTAGTGACATATAAGTGGATCATGTCTTGAGAGATAACCAAAATGGTTTGTAGTATATGGATATAGGAGGGAAACCTTATCTTGGTAACCCTACGGATGCGACCCGCTTTGTGGAATGGTCACAAGTGTTGTGACTTGTCACAGATGGTCTAATCCTAATCATTCGTGTAGGGGATATACGAGCGGGGGCATCCTATACAAAAAGTTTGTATAAGACCTGACCCCGAAGTGTTAACGTCTCGTTATATAATATCGTTCATGACAAAGACTTCACTAGGATGACCATAGGTAACATGACCTCAATCCTAAGTGAGTTGGGAACTCCTAACATTAGGGGCGGTTCTTTGATTGTATGGGTGCGAGTGGCCAGGTCACCGATTTAAACCTACCATTTTGGGGATTTGTCTGATTTGGGAGTTGGGAACTCAGCTATAGAAGATGGAATTCACTTCTTCCCCGAAGTAGGGGTAAGTAGATAGATAACTCCCTTAAGGGCTGATTCCAGGACTTGAATGATGTGGCGCCACACGCACCTTCTCTTGGCCCGAGGGTGTTTCACACATAGTTGGACTATGTTGTATTGTTCATTAGAGGAATCAGTGGTACTAAAGAAGTGAGATGTAACTACAGGGGCAAAATGGTAAATTGACCCAGCTGTACTTACGAGCATCTGTGAAGGGTCATCGTATTCATGATTGGTTATATCCGATGGACACAAAAATATATCTATGGTAAGAAGAGTTCAGCTGCTGGTCTTTAGTGGAATGCCTGGCAGTTAACAGATGACAGTTAACGGAATGCCTGTAAAAAGAGTTTAGTCAGTTATTCACGGACCGTTGGAGCTTCGAGCCACAGGTTCATTAGGTCCCCTAGGTGGCTTGAATAAAGTTGAGAATAAGTGTTTGGGTCAGTTTTAAATGTTCAAATTGACTAGAGGGAGTTCAATTTTATATGATATAATTGAACTGGTTGATTATATATGATATAATTAACTAAATGTATGAGATACATTATTTTGGAGGAAATTAGATATAAATAGGATTTATATCAAGTAGACGAAAAATTACTACAGTGATAAGTGATATCAAACTATAGGGTAAGAATATAATATGATTATATTCATTAATTATTAAATTGGGTAATTATATGATAATTGGCCTAAAACTTCTCTCAATCATGCATTAGTGGGAGAATCCGAAGTCGGTTATTGTAACCAAAGAATGAAATGAAAATTTGTTTCATTTTACAAAGGTTCGAAGAAAAGATCGCAATTGGTGTGAAAACTTAACGATCGCATAGTTTGAGAGCCTATACGATAGTCGCTCATCGCCTAAACGATCGCACACTAGCGCCTAAACGATCGAACGCTCGTCCCTAAACAATCGTTTAGCTTTCCTCAATGATCTCATAGTGTGCCGAGTTTTCTAAACAATCGTCTTCCATTTTCTGAACAACCGCTTAGTAAAACCTACACGATCGTGTAGCTTCTTCTAAACGATAAGCACATAGCTATATGGTAGCTCCTTTTCTCTCCCATTTGTTTATCATTTACACGATTTGTTTTTTCTCCTACCTCTACCAAATTCACCAACGACCACACTTTGGATTCTCACTCCGAGATTACCAAGGGCTCCATTTGGTGGTGTCACCCTCGCTGTTGTTCATTTATTCGTGACTGTTCATGTTGCTGCCGTTCGTGTAGACGATCGTGCTACTGAAGCCGACTGGTTTATTGGGCGATAGAGTGCGAGTAGAGGTTCTTCCATTGCGTAAGGGTTCCATAGCTTGAAGATGGTCTTCAACTGGCACGAGAACTCTTTCCCTTGTATTTTAGTGTTCAAAATATGCTTTTAATTAGTGTAAATTTCATAATTGTTTGATAGATGTATGTGTTGTATTTTAGTCATAATGAAATCAGAAAGATCCAAACGCGCTCATGGATGCTCTTCGTTAAGAGTTCCTTCAGAAGTATGTAGATTAATTAGGGTTAGGGCTATCCTACCTTAATTGGTTATAGGATGCTTTCTTGACTAGGTTATTGCTAGTTGTCTGCCTAAGGTCAAAAGCAAAAGGTTTGCAAGCTGAATTGGTCCATTTACGGGCTGAAACCAGCGTCTAGATCTTGGAATATACGGTTTGATACTGCAATCAAGTCGTATGGCTTTGACCAAAACGTTGATAAACATTGTGTCTACAAGAAGATCATCAACGCTTCAGTAGTCTTCTTAGTGTTGTACGTAAACAATATACTACTCATTGAGAATGATGTAGGTCTACTGGCTATAGTTAAGATCTGGCTAGCGAACCAATTCCAAATGAAAGATTTGGGAGAGGCTCAGTTTGTTCAAGGTATACAGATCTTTCGGGATCGTAAGAATAAAGTGCTAACACTATCTCAGCTTGATGTACGTGATGCCCTGTACTCGTCCAGACATCTGCTACGCTGTGGGCATAGTTAGTAGGTATCAATCTAACCCAGGCTAGGGTCACTGGACCACAGTGAAGAAAATCCTCAAATATCTTCGGAGAATGAGGGACTACATGCTCATGTATAGATCTAGGGATTTTATCCTTACTGAATACACGGATTCTGACTTTCAGACTGATAAGAACTCTTGCAAGTCCACCTCAAGCTCAATCTTTACTCTTAACGGAGGAGCTGTAGTGTGGCGAAGCACTAAGCAAGGGTGAATCGCCGACTCCATTATGGAGGTGGAGTACGTAGCGGCTTGCGAAGCTGTTAAGGAGGTCGTCTGGCTCAGGAAGTTCTTGACAGAATTGGAAGTTGTTCCAGATATGTCTAGGCCTATTACCCTCTATTGTGATAATAATGGGGCAGTGGCAAACTCCAAGGGGCCAATGAGTCACAGACGTGGCAAACACATAAAGCGGAAGTATCATCTAATCTGCAAGATAGTGCATCGAGGGGACTGATCGCCACGAAGATCACTTCGGAGCACAATGTTACTGACCCGTTTACGAAGGCTCTCATGGCTATAGTGTTTGAGGGTCACCTTCAGAGTATGGGTCTACAGGATCACCCACGGTTGGACTAGGGCAAGTGGGAGATATTCTTGTATTGGGCTTGTATGCCTTAGTTTATTGTTTTGTACTAGTTTTATGTACATCCCACTTCGCTGTAAGATAAGTTGGAGATTGTTGGGGTTGATGCCCTAAAGTCGAGAATTAGTTTTTGGGTCAATTTCAAATATTCTAATTGACTAGAGGGAGTTTAATTATATATGATATAATTGAACTGGTTAATTATTTATGGTATGATTGGCAAAATGTATGAGATACATTATTTTGGAGAAAATTAGATCTAAATATGATTTATATTAAATGGAGGAGAAATTACTATAGTAGATATGTGATACCAAACTATAGGGTAAGAATATAATATGATTATATTCATTTATTATTAAATTGGTTAATTATGAGATAATTGGCCGAAATATTCTCCTCAATCGTGCGTTAGTGGGAGAAGCTGTATTCGGTTATTTTAACCGAAGAATAAAATAAAATTTGTTTCATTTTATAAAGAGTTCGACAAAATCGCAGTCGGTGTGAAAATGTATTGGTTGCTTAGCGGAGAGTCTATATGATAGAGCTTCATCGCTTAAACAATCATACACCCGCGTCTAAATGATCGCACGCTTTTCTCTAAATGATCGCTTAGCTTTCCTAAACGATCACCTAGTGTGCCGTGTTTTCTAAACGATCATTTACCTACTACTAGACGACACGATCGTGTTGCTTTGTCTAAACGATAAGAACTCCGCTATACGATAGCATTCTCTCCCACTTACTTATCGTCTACTAATCAAGTTTGTTCCCACTTACTTCTCGAGAACACATCTGAAGTTTTGGAACGAGCTTAAAGCTAGTTTATGTCACTTCCACATTTGGGGTTTCCTTACACACATGTTTGAGGCTAATCCCAAGAAGTTGGAATCACGGTCGAGGTTATGCCTCTTTGTAGGCTACCCTAACGGTACACAAGGGGGTTGTTTTTATGATCCATCAGAAAATAGGATGTTTGTTTCAACAAACGCTACTTTCCTAGAGGAGGATCATATAAGGGAGCACAGTCCACGAAGTAAAGTCGTGTTGCATGAGCTTTTCAATGAAACTACTGAAACTTCAACAAGAATTGTTGAAGAACCTACTACATTAGCAAGAATTGTTTATGGGAGTTCATCTAGTAGGTAGGTTCCACCTCAAAAGTTGAAGGAACCTCAACGTAGTGGGAGAGTTGTGAGCCCATCTCTTCACTATCTGGGTTTTACGGGAATCCTTGCTATGGTAGCAGATGGCGACGTTAAGGATCCGTTGTCTTATCAGAAAGCAATGGAGGATGTTGACCAAGATGAATGGGTCAAAGCCATCAATCTCGAGATGGAATTGATGTACTTCAACTCAGTATGGGATCTTGTAGATCAGCCTGATGGGGTAAGACCTATAGGTTGTAAATGGATCTACAA
>NC_052359.1:9884045-9955487 GCF_009727055.1 Benincasa hispida
AAAGGACCATCGAGCCTCCCCTCAAATAGTCATCCATCCGTCTAACTCATATCTAGGTTAACTCCTTTTTACCCGAGCATACCACCTATCCAATAGAGTCTAACCACGGATCACACCATGACTACTTCCAAGGTTCCACTATACATCTTTGTTCGACACCGAGGATTCTTTCGAGCATGGCTCTTATACCACTTGAGAGGAGAACGAGTCTCAAACTATCTCCTCAATGGTATGATATTGTCCACTTTGGGCATAAACCCTCATGATTTTGTTTTTTGTTTCACCCAAAAAGGCCTCATACCAATGGAGATAGTCATCCTCACTTATATACCCATGATCCTTCTCTTATCTAACCAATGTGAGACTTTGGTTGTATTCCTAATATCAGACCCGCGCGTCTCTCTTTATCGCTGACAACCAACGATTTTGGTGAAATTAAAGACCCAATGGCATTCTGGTAATTATGGGCAAATGACATTTTTGTAATTAAACCCATCTTTCTCGTAGGGCTGAAAAATCGTGACCTTGAGAAGAAAAGTAGAGCTGCAACCGTTTGATCAGAAAAACGGAAAAAGGGAGAGGCAGCCACAGTTTTCGAAGGAGAAACACCCGCGAGTGGTGTTCGGCTGTGTGGGTTTTCTCCGGTAGCATGGAAGCAAGGCAACGATTGGTTATCATTCGGCACGTGGTTCACCGGGCAGTGAGCGTTGTCTTCGTCCGGCGCTGGTTTCATCTGACCATGGGTCTATCGGTGCGCATGGTTTTCATTTGTAGGCAGGTGTCTTGGTTCTGATGGGTTCGGCGGTTGTTAGCGACAGAGAGAGACGCGCGGGTCTGCGTGTGGTTCGCTAGTCAAAGGCGGGTTAGTGCACTTGATTTGGGCTGTTTATCCAGCTGGTTATTCTCGATTTCAGAGACGACGTCTTGTGCGGATCTCTCGGTATCAGTGGGTATCAAAATTACAGATTGGTGATTATTGTTGATTATCTGTAATTTTAAATTCCTCATTGCTCGTAACAAAATTAATTCAAGCTGGTTCTCAAAGTGGATGTAGACCAAACTAGTCGAACCACTATATATCTTGGTGTTCATTCTTTACTGCTTTCGTTTTATTTTGCTGATTGTTTGCGTTTTGTTTGGCCATCTAACTTAGGTTCAAAACTCTCATAAGTGGTATCAGATCTCCATTCGATCCAAGGAGGGTGTGTGGTAATGTGTTGGCATATTCTTTGTTCAGGAGAATTTTTTGTTGAGACTAATTTGACAGATGGCTTCGATGTTTACACGGTTCGAAGTTGTTAAATTTGATGGGAAAGGTGATTTCGGGTTATGGAGGAAAAAGATTAGAGCTATTTTAGTACAAAAAAAGTAGCCAAAATCTTAGACAAAAATGACCTTCCGCCAACAATTATAGAAGCTGAAAAAAGGGATATAGATGAGATAACCTATTCGATGATAATTTTGTATCTGTCAGATGGAGTGCTTAGGTTAGTAGATGAGGCCACTACTAAAGCGGAGTTATGGAAGAAATTAGAAAATTTGACTAAGTCCTTGCCAAATAAATTATATCTAAAAGAGAAATTCTTTAGATATAAGATGGACTCTAGTAAAGGCTTAGAAAAGAATTTGGATGAATTCTAGAAGATTATAGTTGATCTCAATCACATTAGTGAGAAGATGTCGGATAAAAATCAAGCAGTTATTCTTCTGAATTCATTGCCTGAATCGTATCGAGAAGTTAAGGTAGCTATTAAATATGGACGAGATTCATTGTCCATGGATATAGTGTTGGATGCCATGAGAATGAGAAACCTCGAGATTAAAAAGGAACGCAAGGATGGAGAGTTACTCATGGCTAGAGGCAGAAGTGAGAAAAAGAACAGAAAAGGAAAAGAGTCAAGATCCAGGTCAAAATCAAAGGGGAAAGCCAAAAAGCGTTTCCTATGTCATAAAGAAGAACACTTGAAGAAAAATTTCCCTTTGAATAAGAGCAAGGAAGCATCAAGTACCAAGCATGTAGGGGAATCTAGTGCAGCAAATGTTACTGATGGGTATGATTCAGCAGAGGTCTTGATGGTGTTCAGCAGGATATTCAGGATGCTTGGATCATGGATTCAGGGTGCACGTTTCACATGGCTCCTAATCGAGATTTCTTTGATTGACTTTTAGGAAAATGATGGGGATTAGTTTTGCTTGGTGATAATGCTGCTTGTGATGTAAAAGGAATTGGGTCAGTTCAAATTGCAACACATGAGGGAATGATCATAATTCTTACTAATGTAAGGTATGTTCCAGAACTCAAACGAAATCTAATTTCTCTGGGCAATTTAGATAGAGCAGGTTATTCTTATAAATCTGAGAATGGAGTTTTGAAGGTTATCAATGGTTCTTTGGTTAAGCTGAAGGGGATCTTAAAGAATGGCCTTTATTTGTTGGAGGATACTGCAGTTTCAGGTAGTGTTGCTATTGCATCTGGGAAAGAAACAAATAAGTCTATGTTATGACATAACAGATTAGCTCATGTGAGTGGAAGTGGTCTTCAAGCTCTTTCACAACAAGGTTTGCTTGGAGGAGTTAAAGACATTGACCATTTTGTGAACATTGCATAATAAGAAAGTCTACCAGAGTGAAGTTTGGAAAAGGGAAGCATTCTACCAAAGGAATTTTGGATTATGTTCATTAAGATTTGTGGGGTCCTACAAACGTACCTTCTATGGGAGGTTCGAGATACTTCATATCGATCATTGATGATTTTTCAAGGAAGGTGTGAATGTATCCACTGAAACAGAAGGATGAAGCATTTGGAAAATTTCATGAATGAAAAAAGCAGGTTGAGAACCAAATATGTAGGAAGGTAAAGTATTTGAGGACAGACAACAGTTTAGAATTTGTGAATCACAAATTTGATAAATTTTGCAAATATGAGAGAATTACAAGGCATTTCACTGTTACGTACACTCCACAGTAGAATGGTTTAGCTGAAAGGTTCAACAGAACAATTATGGAGCATATAAGATGTCTCTTGACAAATGCTTCATTACCCTTGAAGTTTTGGGAGGAAGCTGCCCAAACAGCCTGTTATCTCACTAATAGGAGTCTGCCTTCTGCTTTTGGCCTAAGACTCCTCAAGAGATATGGATAGAAAAAGCTCCAAGTTTAGATAATCTCAGAGTGTTTGGATGTTTAGCTTATGCTCATGTTAAGGAAGGGAAGCTAAATAAGAGGGCACTAAAATGTATGTTTATTGGCTATCCTCAGGGTGTTAAAGGATATAAACTTTGATGCTTGGAAGAGGGTAGAAAGAAATTTATTATCAGCAGAGATGTGACCTTTAATGAAACAGAGATGCCATTTCGTGTCAAAGAGCAGTAGAAACAGCAGACAGTTGATCAAGTTGAGGCAGAGGTTAGGATTGATTCTAAAGCACGACCATTAGTTAGTTCAGACGAATCCAATGATCAGTCATCTAGTTCTATTGGTAGACAGCCTCAACTGTAGAGGACTTTGATTGATGAGGGAGCTTTCAGTGAAGAAAGTTCAAGTAGCAATGACCTATAGAACTATCAACTTACACGTGACAGGCCTCAGCGGGTGAGGTAGGCTCCTACGAGGTATGGTTTTGCTGATTTAGTTGCTTATGCTCTTACTTGTGCAGTTGATAGTATTGAAGCAGAGCCTCTTACTTTTGAGGAGGCAATAGTATCTGAGTTGAAGGAACAATGGAAGGATGCTATGGAAGCAGAGTTATTCTCATTGCAGAAGAATCAGACATGGTCATTGGTTCCAAGGCCTCCTAAATTAGAAACTCAATCAGTAAAAGTGGATTTATAAAATCAAGCCAAGTACAAGAGGTGACAACAAGCCTAGGTATAAGGTTAGACCGGTAGCCAAGGGCTACACTCAAAAAGAGGGAGTTGACTTTCATGAGATTTTCTCTCTGGTAGTGAGGCATTCGTCCATTCGATTAATTTTATCTATTGCTGTTCAGTTTGATATGTTTGTTGAACAGATGGACGTCACCACAGCTTTCCTTCATGGAGAATTGGAGGAAGTGATCTACATGGCTCAACCTAAGGGCTATGAGGTGAAAGAAAAGGAAGACATGGTTTGTCATCTTCACAAGTCCATCTACGGACTGAAGTAATCGCCGAGACAGTGGTATATCAAGTTTGACACCTTCATTCTGAAGCAGGATTTTCACAGGAGCTCATATGATACCTGCGTGTACTGGAAACTATCTCAGAAAGGTACATATATTTATCTACTTTTGTATGTAGATGATATGATCCTGGTGTATAAGGATTATTCTAAAATCTGTGATCTCAAGAAACAGTTAAGTAGTGAATTTGAGATCAAAGATTTAAGTGAACTGAAAAGGATCTTAGGCATGGATGTGAAAAGAGATAGAGAGAAAGGTTTGTTAACCATTTCGCAGGAGAGTTATGTGCATAAACTGCTTGAGAAGTATAATATGTCTGGTTATAAGGCAGTTTCGACACCCTTAGCATCTCATTTTAGGCTTTCTTCGTCTCAGTATTCTGTTACTGAACAAGAAAGGTTAGAGATGTCTAATATTTCCTATTATATGCTGTTGAAAGTATTATGTATTTGATGATTTGTACTATGCCTGTCTTGGGATATGCTATGAATATGATAAGTAGGTTTATGTCAAATCCTAGGAAGGAGCATTGGAATGCAGTTAAATGGGTGCTTCGATATTTGAAAGGTAGTGTTAGTGTATCATTGTGTTTTAGCAAGGATTGTGATAAATTAGTACTGTTGGAAGGCTTCATAGATGCAGATTACATTGCAGACCTTGACAAAAGAAGTCTCTATCAGGTCACATTTTTCGTTTGTTTGGTAATGTGGTCAGTTGGAAGGTTGCTCTACATTCAGTTGTCTACTACTGAGTCAGAGTATATTTCAGTAGTTGAAGCTGGGAAAGAAGCAGTGTGGTTGAAAAGGATAGTTGGTGAGTAGTTATCATAGGAGTTCATTCCTATCGTCCGTTGTGATAGCCAGAGTGCTATTCATCTTGCGAAGAATCCATCTCATCACGAGCAGTTTAAGCATATCAATGTCAAATTTCGTTTTTCTTTACTACTTTCGTTTTATTCTGTTTGGCCATTTAAGTTAGGTTCAAAACTCTCACAATAAAATTCAAATGTTCCAAATTAGAAAGTCAATCCACAAGAGAAATTAAGAGAACACCTAATTTACCATACAAAAATCTATGTATAATTTTATTAATCTTGTGTTTCAGTGTAACAATATTACAATATTACAATATAAGTTCTTAACTTGATAATACGTTCAAATATTTATGAATCAATTACAAAAAATTTGCATTTCAAAGTTGACCAAGAACCAGTCTTCCAATAGGCGACAATATCAATCGATGATGCAATTTTGAAAATACCCAAAAATAGTAGAAACAAAGTTACTGGGGATCACATTAGAAAAGAAATTCTAAAAAAAAAGTTTATTTTTTAAGTTGACCTAAACTTAATTCTTGAAACAAAAGAAACAAAACTCACATTTCTTGAAAACAAAAGGTAGAAACAAAGAGTCACAATCAACATTCAAGCACCAATCATAGGAAGCTAAAGAGAGAAAATGCAGAAAAAGATGTGAAAATATAAAACCTTACAAAATTATAACTAGAATGCAAAAATAAGGTCTATGTCATAGATTCTCGACAAAAGAGGAACTAAAGTTTCATATCGAAAGAAAGCTCAAACCCAATCGGCAGAGTAACTAGCAACAATCCTAAGAAACTAGAAATTCAACCATTAGAGGAGCAAACAAGCCTTGATCCAGAGATACTAACCTTATGAAAGCATAAGTGAGTGAAGCCAAAAAACTGCGGTGATTGAAAGTGCAAATGTATAAAGTATACAAAATTCAAACCTTAAACCAGTCAAGAGTTAGAAACTAAAACCAATCAAAGTGGAGAAAAAGATGGTAGAAATGCTTTAGTTATAAGAAGAATTCATATTCTTAATATATTTAATAACAAATCAATGTGTCCATCTTGTTTAAACCAAATAGGTGGTTCACTAATTAATCACACAAGATATCATATTTGGCTTAAATCATAAAAGAAAAATATTTTTTCTAAGAAAAAGGCGAAAGAAAAAAGACCTTTATGGGCTACAATAAAAATTGAACCTTCCACTTCATCAAACTATTCAAGCATTGTTGTTAAAAGTTCAAAAATTTGTTAAATCACTCATTGACCAATTGATTTAAGTAACATTTAGTCTACACAACATCCAAACATATTGTTCTACAATATCTCTTGGCCTAAAAAATTTACAAAATAACAAGGCTAGCTTGCCTTAAACAAGAAAAGTATAAAAAGAAACAATAATGAATATTACAAAGTATTGACAGTAGAAATGAGTTCATAACAACTTTTAGGTAGAGAAGAAGGGACCAATATTATTAATTTGTATTCATGTTGGCAACACTTTTTTCAATTCAAGTGTAAAATAATTACCTAGAAACATTAGAAGCTATGATTTGTAACTATCCGAAATAGATTTTTAAAAATGGATGAAACTAGATTACAAAGGAAGATACAAAAATGATCCTGGTATGTTGAAATTCAATACAATTTGAAATTCTTTGTCAAATTGGTTACTCTGGAAAAAGAAAGCACAAGTGCGATTACTTAAGCAAGAAAAGAATACAATTGCTTAGTTGCTTCCTTTTAAAATTAAAAAAAAAAAATCAAATAATACAGAAATTTCTCTAACTTAGGAAGTTAAGCTTTGTGGAAGCTCAAACCTGGTTCAAACTTGAAGATAAACTCTAGACAATACTTCAAAAGCTGGCACTGAATCTTTGTCACTGCTTATAAGAATTGAATTGGATTTGTTTGACACTAAAATTTGAAATTTAGTTGAATCAAAACACATAGGTCTGATAGCCCTCAATGCAAAAATTGATAAAGGAAAAGAAAAACAAACCTAGGCAAACGAATCTGGTACTATCAAACATACGAACTGACTACTAGAAGAGCAACTAAAGATAGGCTTGTTCTTGTTTGGCTATTGAAAAAAATGTCAAGAAATAGGTGATTTTAAAGAAAAAAATAAGTCAAGAATTGATTTTAAAAAGCGGGGGTCATTTTTTTTAAATAATACAGTACTTGACGTTTTTAAAATGTCAAGTTCAATCAATGGATTCTTGACGTTTTAAAAGCGTCAAGAATTGTCATATAGGATAGCATTGCAACGCTATATATTTTGACGGAAAAATGAAAAACGCCCGCGCTTCACACACACAACATTGCAACACTACGGGTTTTGATGAAAAAATTGTGCGCATCTTGAACAGCGTTGCAACGCTCTTTTAGTAGTGTCACGACGCTATTAGACAGATTTAAAAGAAATTCCAACAGTCGATTTGCAGTCCCTTTGATTTTTTGCTCAATACACTCGAAATCTTCTTGGTTTTTCACTTTCTTTTGATGCATCTTTGTTATTCCATCAATCTTGGATAGATTCTTCATTGAGGTAAGTAGATTTGAGGGATGAACTTTCTATAGATTGGGTTTAAGTCTTGATTTTCTTGGTTTGATTAGGCTTAATCTTGATTTTCTTGTTTAGATTAGGCTTAATCTTGTTTAGATTAGGTTTAATTCTTGATTTTCTTAGTTTGTGGCATGAAGTTTCAAAATTAGGGCTAGATTTTCTTTATTTGAGGCATGAACTTTCAAAGTTAGGGCTTGATTTTTTTGGTTTGAGTCTTAAAACTTTCAAAGTTAGGGTTTAACCTCTCATGTATATTCTTGAATCTCATAATAAACTCTTGTTTCATATTGTTCTTGAATGAGATGGAATTTTAGAGAACTTGCCAAAGTTAGGATTACCACTTTGCCAAAGTTAGGGATTTAATTTTAGAGAACTTGCAAGAACTTGCAACTTTTCTTTAATTAAATGTTTTCCAAAGTTAGATATGTCAACGTGTCTAATTTGTTAGGGCTTTATGAACTAAGTAATGCTTTACGAAACTTGGGTTCAATTTTTAATTATTGGAATTAATATACGTTTAGCACATTAGAGCACGTGCACACCTTGGGTTCAATTTTTTTAGGTTCAATTACACCTTGGGTTCAATTTTTTTAGATGTGTTTGTCTTTGTTCTCTGATTTGCCTTGAGGTTATCTAATTTGTCTTACTTTCTTGGTGTTGGAATGTTGTAGAGCTAGAAATGACAAGTTGTATGTATTGGGAACTTGTTTGTATTCGACAACTTGTTTCATGAAGTTGATCATTGCTTATCATATTTTCTTACTAGATTTACAATCATGGATAAATCATAGATGTACAAAAGTAGATTATCCAAAGATAATGAATTGGGTGTGGAAAACTTCATAAAATTTGGATATTCTAGCACAAATAGCTCCTATATTTGTTGTCCTTGTTTGAACTGTGGGAACTGTGAAAAGCATAGTAACAAGGATATTAGAGATCATTTATATGTCAATGGAATTGATGAAAGTTATAAAATTTGGTTTTGGCATGGGGAAAAACTTCCTAACTCATCATTTTGTGGAGAATCTTCTAAGTTTAGCACCCATATGCATGAAGAGACTGATATTGGAAGTTTGAAAGAAATGGTTGAAGTTGCTCACGAGGAATACTCAAGCGATCCGAATGGATTTGAGAAGTTGCTTAATGATGCTGAAAAACCATTATACGAGGGTGCAAAAAATACGTTAAGTTGTCTACATTAGTCAAATTGTATAATTTAAAAGTTAGACATGGATAGAGTGATACTAGTTTTTCAGAACTACTCAGAACCTTAAAGGAAATTTTGTCCACTAGCAATGAGCTCCCAAATTCAATGTATGAATAAAAGAAAACTTTAGGTGCACTAGGAATGGAATAGTAGAAGATCTATGCATGCCCTAATAATTGTTGTTTGTATGGAAAAGAATATGCAGATGCAATTGAATGTTCTAAACGTGGTGAATCAAGGTGGAAAAATGGGAAGGATACAAAATGTGGGGAAAAAATACCTTCAAAAGTTATATGGTACCACTAATTTCACGATTCAAAAGGCTTTTTAGAAGTATTATTTGTGCTAAAAAGTTGACTTGGCACGTTAATGAAAGAATTGTAGATGGTAAGTTACAACATCCAACAAATTCTCCGGCTTGGAAGTTAATAGACTCTAAATGACCAGACTTCGGTTCTGAACCTAGGAATCTTCGTTTAGCATTGTCAGCCAATGGAGTAAATCCACATGGGGAAATGAGTTTTAAATATAGTTGTTGGCCTGTAGTGTCATCTCAGATTTTGTATATTATCATTATTTCAACATTTCAAATAGCATAAAGAAAAATAGAATCCATTATAATATTTGGCTTTTATGTTCATATATTGATACAAGGAAACCATACTCACAAATCCAGTTAGATGAGGTGTGGATAGAGTTGCCTGAATTTTTAGGTTGCTACATGTGATCGTGGTTGGTTATTCTGGATGTGTTTGTTTCGGTTGATCAATTTCTAGATTTACTTCATATCCATATAGTGTTCGGGTTGATGCCCTAAAGTCTCGTGTCCTATAGTTTGTAAACAGTTTGTAAGAACACTTGTGTTGTATAATATATGATATTTAATCCACTTCTTGATTTTTCTCATTTGGATGTTTTATTTGCTTTAACACAAACCAATAAACTAAAATCTCTGGTTGTCTTTATGTAACTTAAGCACGTATGTGGTGACATACAAGTGGATCATGTCTTAAATGATTACCAAAATGGTCTATAGTATATGGATATAGGAAGGAAACCATATCCTGGTAACGCTATGGATGCGGCTCATTTTGTGGAATAGTTAAAAGCGTTGTGACTTTTCATAGATGGTCTGATCTTGATCATTCGTGTAGGGAACATGCGAGCGGCGGCGTCCTATACAAAGAGTTTGTATAAGACCTGACCACGAAGTGTTAACGTCTCATTATATAACACCGTTCATGAAAGAGACTTCACTTCACTAGGATAACCATAGGTAACACGACCTCCTGAGTGAGTTGGAAACTCTAGCTATTGAGGATGGTTCTTTAATTTGCATGGGTGTGAGTAGCCAGGCCGCCGACTCAAACCTACCACTTTGGGGATTCGTCTAATTTGGGAGCTAGGAACTCAACTACACAAGATGGAATTCACTTCTTCCCCGAAGTAGGGGTAAGTAGATAGATAGCTCCCTTAAGGGCTGATTCCAGGGCTTGAACGATGTGGCGCCACACACCTTCTCATGGCCTGAGAGATGTTTAGAGATAGTTGGACTATATTGTATTGTTCATTAGAAGGATCAGTGGTACTTAAGGAGTGAGATGTAACTATGGGGGGAAAATGGTAAATTGACCCAGCTGTACTTACGAGTATCTGTGAAGGGTTATCATACTCATGATTGGTTATATCCGATAGACACAAAAATATATCTATGGTAAGAAGAGTTCAGCAGTCGGTCTTTAGTGGAATGCCTAGCAGTTAACGAATGGTGGATCTCGTGGCTAAAGAGTTTAGTCAGCTATTCATGTACTGTTGGAGCTTCGAGCTATAGGTTCATAAGGTCTCCTTGGTAGCTTGGATACAAGTTGAGAATCAATTTTTGGGTCAGTTTGAAATGTTCAAATTGATAAGAGGGAGTTTGATTATATATGATATAATTGAACTGGTTAATTATATATGATATGATTGACTAAATGTATGAGATACATTATTTTGGAGGAAATTAGATATAAATATGATTTATATCAAGTAATGGAGAAAACACTATAGTTGATATATGATATCAAACTATAGGTTGTGAATATAATATGATTATATTTATTTTTTAATTAATTGGACGGTTATGAGATAATTGGCCACAATTTTCTCCGAATTCATGCGTTAATGGGA
This sequence comes from Benincasa hispida, assembly GCF_009727055.1. Lineage (NCBI taxonomy): Eukaryota > Viridiplantae > Streptophyta > Magnoliopsida > Cucurbitales > Cucurbitaceae > Benincasa > Benincasa hispida. The sequence continues at coordinate 9,894,966 of NC_052359.1, forward strand.
AGTTCAATTCAGATCTAGTAACTGAAGAATAAATGAAAATTGTTTTCGTTTTGCACGTGAGACGCATAATCGCTCAGGGTGTGAAAATCCTTCTATTGCTTAGTGTTTGAGAGCCTATACGATAGCATGTGCTCACTAAATGACCGCACACCCGCGCTTCGTAAACGATCGCTTACCTTTTCGTAGACGATCTTTTATCGCTTGAGCGTCACTAAATGATCGTATAGACGATCGCTTAGCTTTTATTACACGATCGTGTACCCCACACTAAACGATCAAGCACCCGACTATATGATAGTCTTGTCATTCTCCCACTTACTGGATCGTAGTACACAATAGCCTTTCCCCCTCCCTTCTACCAATTACATCAAAGCTCACCATTTGGATTCTCACTCCGAGAATACTGAGGGCTCTGAGTGGTGGTGTCGTCCCCGTTGCCTGTTGTTCGTGCGAAGCTCTTCGTGTAGGCAACTGAGGTGTTGCTGGGCGATTACTTGTTGGACTAGTAAGAGCGAGAGGAGTTCGTTCACGGAGAGAGGGAGTTTTGTGAAGAAAAGTCTTCAACTGGTATGTTCTCTCAGTCTCTTATATTTTATCTTTTAAAGCATGCCAGTAATTTTGTGTTATCAATGCATATCTGTATGTTTAAATGTATATGTGAAAATTCTGTCACAATGAATTGGAAAGATCCGCTTCTACTCGTAGGTATTTTTGTAACAAAGTTTAAAGTGTAGCAAATCTATCTATAAGGGACCTTTTGTCTAAGGTGGGTTCTGTCTAGGCTGGGATATTTAAGTTGACGGAAACGTAACACCCCTACCTGGAAACCTACCTGGAAAGATGAATTAGATAGATTTGATGCATACATGCAAGTTACGGACAGTCCATTAAAGTGTTTAAATGTGACTACTTGAACTTGTTTATTTCATAGACAAAAATTATTTATGAGCAGACTTAAAAGATGTGTTAGACTAAAATCAATAGCCGGATAGTCTAGGTTAATGAACCCCTAGGTAGAACATTCAGTGGGAGGTACTTGGGGCATATGATGCTTCATTTACACCTTTCATTTTTCTCCCTTATAGTCCATACGGTAAGATCTACCCCCGGTCTCGTGGCACCCTGGGAGTTCCCCCCTAAAGGATGGTGTTTGGGTAGGTCAATATCAAGGTGGATGGAGAGAATGTTCAAAGTAAGTGGGAGCGGAAAGTACGACAGCATATCCCACGGTCTCCCTTATTGGTTTGAATAAAGTTTCTATGCATCACCTCGAGGCACCTTGGGAGTATCCCCCTATAGGATGGTAGTTTTGCGCGTTTCTTTATTTGATCTCCTGTAAGAGGATAAGGTTACTTAGTCTCTTGTCCTTATTTATTTCTTCCCTACGGTAGGCTCATTAGGGCGGGATTCTGGTGCCGAAAGAGAAGGGTCACACTTACACGGAATTGTTAAGGGTTAACAGTTTTGGACCAAATAAGTGGTGGCTGTTAGGCTCAGTTCCAAGAGCTATTTTTGCCTAATGGTTGAGATTGTCTCATCCCAGTGAAGGGGCATCTGATCACCCCACTGGTGACGTTTGTCCTACCTCGCTGGGGCATCATTGCAAAATAGAAGTCTTATATACTTAGGGTACTTGGAAACTATTTTGCTAAAATTAATTGGTTAAAATGTAGTTTACCAAAATCTTATAAAAGTTTGTTCATTTTTTAGCAACAAGTATTAAAATGGCTACAACCACTATAGCTTTGCTTAGCGCCGACAAACTTACTGGCGTCAACTTTTCTACTTGTAAACATATGATCACGATGATACTAATCATCGAGGTTCTCATGTTTGCCCTTATAGAAATCTGTCCTCCTATTCCAGCTCCTAATGTCACTAGAAATATTCAGGAGGCGTACGTGCGATGGACACGGGCAAATGAGAAGGCCCGAGCCTATATCTTGGCCACTCTTAATGACGTGTTGTGATAACTTATAGAAATACAAATTATTTATACCGTTTTATTTAGATATTGCGGTAAAAAGAAAGGAAAATTGCGTCGATAGTATACAAATTGGCTAAGAAATACGAAAATTATGAAATGTCATCAATACACCCACTAACACTATTGCGATGGTAGTATAGAATGTTTCAGTTTCTGTTTTGCAGGAAATCAGTCACCGCATGCGTTCATGGCTGGAAGATAAAATAAACAACGCATCTACGTCACATTGCGCCCATCAATCAAGAACGAAGAGATGATCAACATAATGACGGTGCATGCGACAATCGATCAAGAGCTTTAATGATCAACACAATTTCAACCGCATGCGGTAATAAAAAAAAACACCGCATGCGACGATAGATTGAAGATGTGAAGAGCAACGCATTTGCGGAAGATTCTGACAAGTGTACAACTTTCAGTTGTGCATTTCTGACGGGTTGATTGTGTAACAGAAGAAATTTCTCATTCTGCCATTTCAGAACTACCATAACTATATAGTGGGGACCACAAAATGTAAAGAGCCAAGCCTCGCCTATAAATAGCTTCTTCAAATTCACTGAAAAATATACATGTATACATAGAGACGTGCATTTACTGATTCTGAGAGAGAGGCTAGTCTGAAGCGACTGTCCAAAGTAGATCCGAGAGAACCACGAGACAAGGCCAAAAGGTGAGTCTCCGAGCAGAGAATCCTTCCAATTCCCATAGGTGAAGCTCTGTGCGAAGGTCAATTCTACCGGGAAAGCAAGCCTGAGAAGGAAGCTTTCCTCTCCACCACATCCACATGCTGGCAAGCACAATCTCTGATCGAGATCTGTGTCAAGATGTTAACACTCTTTCCGTATTTGTTTTTAATCTCTATTTCATCTTCTGTATTCATCTTCTCTAATATTTCATTCACAACATGTATCAAACATTTAATTTTAGAATTAATGTTAAGATCGTCACTGTTGTCATATCTCTGTCTCTTTCCATACATCCGTAATCCATTTTCTCCATGATGTGTTCTTAATTCTCTGGGTAAATAGCAAGAATTAAGTGAGTGAGTTAATTTTTGTCAAGGAAATAAATTAAGTTTAGCTAAAGCATGCTCAATGGCATCTTCACCCGTGAGAGCAGAAGTGAAGATGTTATTCCGCCTATCGAGAGAAGGTTGGAATAATGCGTTAACTAAAGCAAGAAGTATTTCCAGAGATGGAAACAACCTTGCGTTCATCACATTCATCTCTATTTCACCATAGAGATATGGGAACGTGGCCGATCACCGAGAGGTGTACGCCAAAGGAAAGCAGAACCTTAGTTGCGTCCCTAACATGATTAACAAACTTGCGATGTTTTTACTCTTTACTCTTTCTCTTTCTACTTCAATTCAAAAGACTTGCCATCGCATACATCGATTCTTTGTACAACTTCACAGTCAGTTCTTGACCTCAGTATCATGTATCATGTATCTTGTATCATGTATCATAGTAGCTTCGGATTTTATTTTATCAACGGATTTTTACTTTCATTGCAATTTATATTTCTGTATAAACCCACATTCTTTATTCATTGTTAAAAACCAGTTGCATGTATCACATAAGTCTCGCATTAATGAAAACAATCCCCGTGTTCGATCTCGGATCATTTTGAGAAACTTGCATTGGAATTATACTTGGTTTCAGTGCAAGGAAACTTGTCACACACACTATTACATCGCATACTACGAACATACCATTAACAACGTATATACTTAGACGTCGTATCCTATAAAATTACCTTTATCATAAATGAGCTTAAGTGCAATTAGAGCATTCATTCATTCATCAACGCATCAGATAGACAATATTCATCCCATATCCTTACAAGTTTATGGCAATGAGCTTGTTTCATTCATATTCATCATTGTCTATATGCATAAAGATAAAGATAAAAGGAAATCCAATTTTATGTCATCACCACACCTATTCTGATTGTGCCGGATCGGACGCAGCCGTTTGCGTTGATGTGTGATGCAAGTTGTTATGCAGTGGGCGCAGTCTTGAGTCAACGCAAAGATAAGATTTTGCATCCTATCTATTATGCCAGCAAAATGTTGAATGATGCGTAGGAAAATTATACAACCATGGAAAAAGAAATGCTCGTCGTGGTCTTTACGCTGGAGAAATTTCGACAGTATTTAATTCGAAAAAATGTTGTGGTATATACTGATCATTCTGCGATCAAATACCTTATGGCGAAGAAGGATGTGAAACCAAGACTGATAAGGTGGGTGCTACTCCTACAAGAATTTGACCTAGAGATTAAGGATCGGAAGGGCACTAAGAACCAAGTCGCAGATCATCTATCAAGGTTAGAAAATTGTGAGGTTTAGAAGAAAGAAAAAGACATTGAAGAAAGATTCCCTGATGAGCTACTGATGTCGGTATGTGTTAATGTTCCATGGTATGCGGACATTGTAAACTTCATAGTTTGCGGCCAAGTACGAAAAGACTACTCATAGCAGTAGAAGAAAAAGCTGAGACATGAAGTCAAATTTTATTTTTGGGATGACCCATTCTTGTATCGACTTGGACTTGATCATATTTTGTGTCGATGCCTTCTTGAGCATGAGGCCAAACACATTATGGAGCTTTGTCATGAGTCTCCTTATGGAGGACATTTTGGGGGGCAGCGAACTGCCGCAAAAGTCCTATAGAGTGGCTATTTTTGGCCAACACTATTTAAGGATGCCCATGCTCACGTTGTGCAGTGCGATAGATGCTAGAGAATGGGGAACATGTCCAGAAGAAACGAAATTCCTTTGACTTCAATCTTGGAAATTGAATTATTTGATGTATGGGGAATCGATTTTATGGGCCCATTTCCGCCTTCAGAAGGTCATCAATACATTATGGTCGCGGTTGACTATGTATCGAAGTGGGTTGAGGCCATTGCATGCGCTAAGAACGATGCAGCCACGATGGCGAAATTTCTCAAGAAAAATATCTTTACCCGATATGGAACGCCCCGTGCCTTAATCAGCGATGAAGGCTCACATTTCATCAACTGCATCATCACCAACCTGTTGACCAAGTTTAATGTCAGCCATAGAGTTGCAACCGCCTATCACCCACAAACAAATGGGCAGGCAGAAATTTCTAACAGAGAGATAAAAACTATCTTGGAAAAGGTAGCCAGTATCTTCAGGAAGGATTGGTCACCCAAGCTTGATAAAGCACTGTGGGCATATAGAACTGCCTTTAAAACTCCAATTGGCATGTCCCCATATGCTCTGGTCTTCAGAAAATCTTGTCATTTGCCTGTCGAGTTGAAACACAGGGCCATGTGGGCAAGCAAAAAGCTTAACTTTGATTTGGCAAACGTTGGGAAAGTCCGGAAGTTGCAGTTGAATGAGCTAGTCGAGTGGCGATGAACGCCTACGAAAATGCCAAGCTCTATAAGGAGAGAACCAAAAAGTGGCATGATGACCGCATACGAAACCGAACATTCTTTGAGGGTCAACAAGTACTTCTATTTAACGTGCATTTGCGATTGTTTCCAAGGAAGTTGAAATCCCGCTAGTCTGGGCCATTCTGCATCAAGACTATCTTTCCCCATTGGTAGGTGAGTGAAGCTAACAACTGAAGATGGGAGTAACGCATGTAAAGTCAATGGTCAACGAATTAAGCCCTACTACGGGGGCAATGTGGAACAACACATGGAGACCATCGACTTAGGCAAGCAGGATTGACCGCTTGTGGGGATGCTATTGTTGGTAACTTTGAAAAACTTCTTTCAATCAGCATCCCTATATCTATGTTTAATTGCTTTCTTTACAGCTTTCATTTACTGATTTCTAAATTGCGTTATTTGCTGTTTATTAGAATTAGCCTTTACTGTTTTATTGTGTACTTTCAATTTAATTCAATTGTGTATTTCCAAGTTATGTTTAATTTCTTTACTTTTACGCCAGTAGTAGCGCTGTTCTTTAAAATTTCTGTGAATGACTGAATAAAACGATGAACATTGCAAAGTCTTATCAACTTGCGTGTTTGATGAATTAAAAAGAAAAATAAAAATTGGTGTGCATTGCTATGATGGGTACATCTTGCACTAACAAGAGATACACTTTGTGTCCATCTTACACAAATGCATTGCACTGAGGGGGTGTGTTGCAAGCATATGTATTCTGCGCCCGTCCGTAGCGAAAACGCACTATGTCAAGGTAGTGTAGTAGAAATAAACCGTGCGCCGTCCTCTAGAAATGCGTTAGTTGTGGAGGGTGTGTTAGCGTCTAATGCATGCGTTGTTGCCCGTCCTCTACAAATATCCATTTGCGGTAACAGATGCATTGCGTTAATCTTTAACTTTCCACCAATCCGAGTAAAATACAAAGGATAATTTCACTCATTATTTTTATGTATAGAAGCTATTCCTTGATTCTTTGTACATGCTCAAATTTTGTATTATGATATTTGTAATTCTTTGTATACTTGGTTAATTTTTAATACAACTGAGTAGCTATTCTTTCCGTATGTGTTAGCCTCTTATTTATCATCATTTGTCAATTATTGATGTTCTTTATCTTTTATTTTGCGTTATTAATTGCACTGCCATGATGAGTAATATGCATACACTTAACAACATTTCTCAAACTTTGTACTTTCTGACTAACACTTAGATAATTCGTAGCAATAGTACTGTTTTACCTTTTATCTTTCAAGACTCTGCTCAAACCTTCTTTTCAAAATTTTGACTAAGTGTTTGTCTATTTTGTCCAAAACAATGCAATGAGGACCTTGCACATCTCTAAATTTGAGGGTGGGGAAGGTCTGAGCAGATGCGATCAAGCCGATGCGGTTATCATTAGAAAAATACGTTTATGATAAAAAAAATTCATACAAACTCCAATGTCAGCGGAAGGGAAAATCTCAACCTGATAAGAGTTAAGTCGTGAAAGAAACCTGCTCGTAGTTGGATGTTCGCATGACACCCGTGGGAGCAAGCCAAAACGAAGATGGGTTTCCAAGAACGACGCAATATGAAAAGAGAAAATGAGAAAAAAAAAAGAATATAAGAGACAACTCCTCTGACCAGCAAAAGTAAAACTTAGCTGAAAATCAAGAGTTGAAGTTGAGATTGGCACACAACCGTAGTTGGATGTTCGCATGACACCTGTGGGAACAAGCCAAAACGAAGGGTGTAACCATGATCAACAGTCTCTAATAAATGACGCAAACTAGACCACTGCATAAAGACGCACCTAGTTGTTTTTGCAAGAAGAGGTAAACATTCTTTTCAAAACATGAAGGGAATTTTTTAGTAGAGATTTGTTGTATAAAAGAATAAAGTAGGGCATGTTTATGAATTATTAAAGGATGCAAGGAAATTGCGTTGTTAAGTAATGTCGCCTAGGTGGAGGATTCGGAGCAACCAATCGACGCAAAGTTAGGATAGGAATTGAGCAAAAAATTTCCTTAGTTAAAGATATGCTTGAGGACAAGCATATATCTAAATTTAGGGGTGTGATAACTTGAAGAAATACAAGTTATTTATACTATTTTATTTAGATATTGCAACAAAAAGAAAGGAAAGTTGCATCGATAGTATACTAATTGGCTAAGAAATATGAAAATTATGAAATGTCGTCAATACACCCACTAAAACCATTGCAATGGTAGAATAGAATGTTTCAGTTTCTGTTTTGCAGGAAATCAGTCAGCGCATGCGTTCATGGCTCGAAGATAAAATAAACAATGCATCTACATCAAGTTGTGCCCATCAATCAAGAACGAAGAGATGATCAACGCAATGACGGTGCATGCGACAATCGATCAAGAGCTTTAGTGATCAACACAATTTCAACCGCATGCGGTAATAAAAAAACAACACCGCATGCGGCGATAGATCAAAGATGTGAAGAGCAACGCATTTGCGGAAGATTCTGACAAGTGTACAGCTTTCAATTGTGCATTTTTGACAGGTTGATTGCATAACAGAAGAAATTTCTCATTCTGCCATTTCAGGAACTACCATAACTATATAATGGGGACCACAAATGCAAAGAGTCAAGCCTCACCTATAAATAGCTTCTTCAAATTCACTAAAAAATATACATGTATACATAGAGACGTGCATATACTGATTTTGCGAGAGAGACTGGTCTGAAGCGACTGTTCAGAGTAGATCTGGGAGAACCATGAGACAAGGCCGAAAGGTGAGTCTCCTAGCAAAGAGTCCTTCCAATTCCCGTAGTTGAAGCTCTGTGCGAAGGTTAATTCTACCGGGAAAGCAAGCTTGAGAGAGAAGCTTTCCTCTCCACCACATCCACACGCCGGCAAGCACAATCTTCGATCGGGATCTGTGTCAAGACGTTGACACTCTTTTCATATTTGTTTCTAATCTCTATTTCATCTTCTGTATTCATCTTCTCTAATCTTTCATTCACAACATGTATCAAATGCTTAATTTTAGAATTAATGTTATGATCGTCACCGTTGTCATATCTCTGTCTCTTTCAATACATCTGTAATCCATTTTCTCCATTATGTGTTCTTAATTCCCTGGGTAATTAGCAAGAATTAAGCGAGTGAGTTAATTTTTGTTAAGGAAATAAATTAAGTTTAGCTAAAGCAAACTCGATGGCATCTTCACCTGTGAGAGCAGAAGTGAAGATGTTATTCTGCCTATCGAGAGAAGGTTAGAATAATGTGTTAACTAAAGCAAGAAGTATTTCCAAAGATGGAAACAACCTTGCATTCATCACGTTCATCTCTGTTTCACCATATACATATGGGAACGCGGCCAGTCACCGAGAGGTGTATGCCAAGGGAAAGCAGAACCTTAGTTACGTCCCTAACATGATTAACAAACTTGCGATGTTTTTACTCTTTACTCTTTCTCTTTCTGCTTCAATTCAAAAGACTTGCTATCACATACATCGATTCTTTGTACAACTTCACAGTCAATTCTCGACCTCAGTATCATGTATCATGTATCTTGTATCATGTATCATAGTAGCTTGAGATTTTATTTTATCAACACATTTTTACTTTCATTGCAATTTATATTTCTGTATAAACCCACATTCTTTATTTATTGTTAAAAACTGGTCGCATGTATCACATAAGTCTCGCATTAACGAAAACAATCCCCGTGTTCGACCTCGGATCATTCTGAGAAACTTGCGTTGGAATTATACTTGGTTTCAGCGCAAGGAAACTTGTGACACGCACTACTACATCGCATACTACGAACATAACATTAACAATGCATATACTTAGATGTAGTATCGCATAAATTTACCTTTATCGTAAACGAGCTTAAGCGCAATTAGAGCATTCATTCATTCATCAGCGCATCAGATAGACAACATTCATCCCATATCCTTACAAGTTTATGGCAACACGAGCTTGTTTCATTCATATTCATCATTGTCTATATGCATAAAGATAAAGATAAAAGGAAATCCAATTTTATGTCATCATGTTGGCCAAGAAGCATGAGCCCATGGTCTCAGTGTGTGAGATCATGGAGTCTCTAGTTATAAGTAAGTCCAAGAAAATTTCGAGGACGAAATTTCTTTTAGGGGGGAAGAATTTGTAAGACCCAAACCCGAATTACTTCAAGGAAGAGTAAGTAATGTGATGTCTTCTAATGAGCTAAATGAAGCCATGCATTAGGAAGGGTAGAAGAAAGAAGCAAGAAGAAATAGGCTCTTGGGTAGCTAAGTATAAAAGTAGGACAAAAAATCGGCTAGGCTAAGGAAGGTCATGCTTGATGATGGAATGCATAATAAGCGTATGAATGAGACCATGCCATCTAATAAGGTGTAGTGTTGAAGTAATATTGTGAATGAAGTTAGAAAAAGGAGTTTTGCTAAATCCTAGCCTTCATTACCAATAGTGGGCCAAGTGGCACAAGGAGGGTTCATGCTGGATTTTGGGTGGTAATATAAGCAAGAAGATCAAATTCATTGGGTCGGTTTGGACAAATTACTTAGGCTATTTGTGTAATTTTAGTGGCATTCGAAAGCTCTGTATGTCTATTTTCTGTGGCTAGGTTGCTGGTAGGAAAACTCGCCAGAATAAGGCCGGAAGGGCAAAATAAAGATGAAGGGTTTGTTTTTCGAGTGAATCTAGGCCATCAGTAAAGAATTGAAGCTCCAAGACGAATTAAGAAGTGTTTTGAGCTAAAATTTTGAGGTAATATTGTTAACTCAATTATGAATAACTTTTTAAAATTGAACTTTTTAAGATGAGGCATGGAAATCGAGTTATATAGTTTTGAAGTTTGAAGTAGAAATTGTTGAACAAGCAGGCAGTTGCTTGAAGTTAAACAACAAGGAATTTTGAGCTTAAATTTTAAGTTAAAGTTGATAACTCAATTCTAAACATGCTTGTAGAAGGAAGTTTCTTCAAAAGAGGTATGGATTTTGAGTTATGAATTTTTAAAATGTAACAGAGAATCTGTGCATAAGCAGACAGCTGCTTGGGAGGAACAAACAAACAACTCACCGTGGAGATTATAGCGAGATTTTGTGATGAGGATCTCACTAATGAAGGAAATCTCGCTAATTTTGTGATGAGGATCTCGCTTTAAAAGGGAATCTCGCTAGAAATTGGGCTGAATCTCGCTAGAAATTGGGCTGAGTATTGCTGGTATCGTTGGTAAGGTGAGTATCACTGGTATCGCTAGTATCGCTGGTAAGGTAGGTATCGCTGGTAAGGGATATCGCTAGGAAAAGCTTGATCTCGCTCATGAGGAGAATCTCGCTAGTAAAGCTATCTTTGATGATGAAAGTTGCATTAGTAAATGAACTATTTGAGGTATTTTGCTAAGTATTCTAAGTAGTTTAATCGGGAATTATGTCCTTTCAGGCCAAGAAGAGCTAGGAGAGATGTATAACCCATTAAGAGGCCAACGAGCTGTGAGTGACCATGTGATGATTTACTGTTTTAATGATTTAGAAACTAAGAATTCTTGAATATATTTCCCATGCGAAGTGTTTAAATGAGTTGCTAAGCAACATATTTGTGAAACTGTTTCTCATGCTAAGTAAAGCATGTTTTCCATGGAATTGACTTGATTTAGATATGTTATCTTGTCCAAATACTTTCAGTATGTTTAAGTAACTCCATTTTTATGATGAACCAGTATGATGGATGAACTAGTATGATGATTTGAGCACTAAGCTTTAGTGTTCAAATAAATGTCTATGACTAGTTATATGACGGATACTGAAGGACAATGAGAAAGTATCCTTTCAACTAAATGTTTATGACTAATTATATGATGGATACTGAAGGACAATGAGAAGGTATCCTAAGGATACTAAAGGACAATGAGAAGGTGTCCTAAGAATACTGAAGGACAATGAGAAGGTATCCTAGTCAAGTACCTAAGGTGTTGATGGTACTCAGTTATAACCACGTGCATGTAGGTAATACAACGTCGAGGGATTAAGCAAAAAGGTTCTCCCCGATTAAGGTTGGCATTGAGAGTTAGATCTGATAGTTTACTCTCAACTAAGGATAAAGGTAGTCATATCTTCTTCTAGGCTAGAAGGATAGTTTGGAATTACTAATGCTTATGAATGTTTATCAACGCAAGATGTTACTAATGTATGAGTTTTCCAAGTATGTTTCCTATATCTAACGTATGCTAATAGTTTTACAAGCTAGTTCAACATGATTTAAGCCAACTTATTTTGCAACGTATGAAGCATGCGTTAGGGTTAAAACTAAGGTCGTATGAAGCTTGATGTACTATGCATTAAATACCTAAGATTGTCAAAGTACATGCGTTAGTATCCCTAAAGGGATACTGAAGGTAGGGAAGGTATCCTAAAGAGTTTTCTATGCTATATTTGAGAACTATTCTTTAAATGCTTTTCAAGAACTTGATAGCTTGAGTGAGCCGGATACCAAAGGTAAGAAAGGAATCTGAATAAATGTACCTAAGGTGTTGACGGTACATAGAAAACTCCTTGAGCACATAGACAAGTCTGAATGAGAGGCCGAGGTATGGGTCTCTTAGCCAATAACAGATGGTGGGAGCTAGAGCGATGTATGCTCGTTCTCAACTGACGAAGAATGATATTAATGGTGGTTTTAAGGGTTTTATGTACATGTTTGCTTGGTACACTTCAGTTTCAGTATTATGTTCTCAAGCTTTCGGCTTTAAGCATGAGATTTTTATTTTTATTAAGTCACTCACTGGGCTTCTAGCTCACGTTTTCGAATGTTTTTCTTTTTTAGGTAGCGGTTAGTTCCCAAAGGACTATTCTGCTGCTGCTCTGCCACTAAAGAAGAAACAGGTTGAAGGAAGCGTAATTGAAGACCTGTATTAGTTAGTACACATGTGTCTATCTAGTGACTAGTATTCTTGATGAGGCTCACTAGGTTGTAATATCCATGTATAAACAATGCTGCGAAACCCTGTGATGTAAATGTGTTAAGTTATGAGTTAATATGTATGTATTCAGAGTTTGAGTATTATTTAACAGGTAAGATAGGCCATAAGTGCCAGTAAAATGGTTGGTAACTACTGTAGTCACCATTCTGTCTAGGTTAGGAGGGTAATCTGGTGCGGGGTGTGATAAGCACCTTCGATTAGGAAACATCAATCTCAATAGGATTGAGAGATTGGTGAAGAATGGCCTTCTAAGTATAAAACCCGAACCCTAATTACTTTAAGTAAGAGTAAGTAATGTGATGTCTTCTAATGAGTTAAATAAAGCCATGTTTTAGGAGGGATAGATGATGGAAGCAAGAGAAATAAGCTCTTGTGTAGCTAAGTGTAAACCCCGAATTCTAAGTTTCCTAAACAAGCATGTTTAGCCAAATGAATGATATATTAAATATCTAATAAGGGAAAATCCATTTGATTTATAGGAGTTGTGGAGAAAGGAAAAGAAAAATATATTAAATAAGGAAGCCCATTTATTGGCTTGGGCTGGAGGCGCTAAATATAGGGTGACATGGCAGTTAATCCTTGAACTCGGGAAGCAGCAGGAAGATTAAAAAGGAAGAGGAATTTCGAAAACTTAGTTTCAGCAATCTACATGAGAAAATTTAGTAAAATCAGTGCCATTTGAAAGCTGGGAGAATCTAGTTTTCGAGGTTGTCTTGCCGGAGAAAGATTGCAAGAGAAGAAGAACAAAAAGTTAATATTTTACAAAAGAGGCAGAATCTCGGATTAATTAGGGCCCGAGGTGAAGATTGGAAGCTCTAGGCCAAACCATAAGAATGTTTCGGCTACAATTTTAAGGTAAGAAAGTTACTCAATTTTAAACAAGTTTGTAGAAGGAAGTTTCTTGAAAAGAAGTCTGAATTTTGAGTTATGAATTTTTGAAGTTGTAATAGAGAATCTGTGCATAAGCAGACAGCTGCTTGGGATGAACAAGCAAATAGCTCGCTGTGGAGAGTTATAGTGAGATATGAAGAATGAGAATCTCGCTAATGAAGGAAATCTCGCTAATTTTGTGCTGAAGATCTCGCTCAAGAAGGAAATCTCGCTAGAAATGTGGGCTGAATCTCGCTAGTAAGGTGAGTATCACTAGGATGAAAGTTTTCTAAGAAAAGCTTGATCTCGCTCATGATAAGGATCTCGCTCATGAGGAAGGATTCACTCATGATGAGTATCTCGCTAGTAAAGCTATCTTTGATGATGAAAGTTCCATTAGTAAATGAACTATTTGAGGTATTTTGCTAAGAATTCTAAGTAGTTTAACTGGGAATTATGTCCTTTCAGGCTAAGAAGAGCTAGGAGAGGCGTATAACTCGTTAAGAGGCCAATGAGCTGTGAGTGACTATGTGATGATTTAATGTTTTAATGATTTAGAAACTATGATTTCTTTGAAGTTATGTCTCATGCTAAGTGTTTAAATGAAGTGCCAAGCAACATATGTTTGAAGCTATTTCTCATGCTAAGTAAAGCATGTTTTCCAAGGAAATTGACATGATTTAAATATGTTATCTTGTCCAAATACTTTCAGCATATTTAAGTAACTCCATTTTTATGATGTACTATTCTTTAAATACCTAAGGTTGTCAAAGTACATATGTTGGTATTTCTAAACATAATGAAAAGGGATACTGAAGGTAGGGAAGGTATCCTAAAGAGTTTTCTATGCTATATTTGAAAACTATTCTTTTAATGCTCTTCGAGAACTTGATAGCTTAAGTGAGCCGGATACTGAAGGTAAGGAAGGTATCTGAATAAATGTACCTAAGGTGTTGACGGTACATAGAAAACTCCACGTGCACGTAGGTAGTTATTATTGAGAGGCCGAAGTATGGGTCTTCTAGGCCATAAGTTATCAATGAGAGGCCGAAGTATGGGTCTTCTAGGCCATATACTAGCAAAGGGAGGCCAAAGTATGGGTCTCCTAGGCTATATACCAGCAAAAGGGGGCCGAAGTTTGGGTCTCTTGGTCAATAACAGACGTTGGGAGCTAGAGCGATGTATGCTTGTTCTCAACTAAGGAATAATGATGTTTAATGGTGGTTTTAAAGGTTTTATGTACACGTTTGCTTGGTATATTTTAGTTTCAGTATTATGTTTTCAAGCTTTCAGTTTAAAAGCATGAGATTTACGTTTTATTAAGTCACTCACTGGGCTTCTAGCTCACATTTTCAAATGTTTTCCTTTTCAGGTAGCGGTCAGTTCCCAAAGGACTTTTCTGTTGCTGTTCTGCCACTCAAAGGAACAGGTTGAAGGAAGCGTATTTGAAAATCTGTATTAGTTAGTACACATGTGTCTGTCTAGTGACTAGTATTCTAGATGGGGCTCACTAAGTTGTAATATTCATGTATGAATAATGCTGCGAGACACTGTAATGTAAATGTGTTAAGTTCTGAGTTAATATGTTGGTATATTGAGTTGATATGTATGTATTCAGGGCTTGAGTAAAATTTAACAGGTTAGATAGGCAGTAAGTGCCAGCAAAAGGGTTGGTAACTGCTACAGTCACAATTCCATCTAGGTTAAGAGGGTAATCTAGAGTGGGGTGTAACACTAAGTGAGTTAGAAGAAAATTCTATACCGGTGTGCGAATCTTGCCTTGAGGGTAAGATGACTAAAAGACATTTTACTGGGAAAGGTTATCGAGCCAAAAAGCCTCTTAAGTTAGTGCATTTTGACCTTTGTGGTCCTATGAATGTGCGAGCTCGAGGTGGCTATGAGTATTTTATCAATTTTACTGATGATTACTCTAGGTATGAGTATGTTTATCTGATGCAACGAAAGTGAGGATCCTTTAAAAAGTTCAAAGAGTTCAAGGTTGAAGTTGAAAATGCATTTGATAGACAGATTAAAACACTTCGATCAGATAAAGGGGGAGAGTTTTTGGACTCGGCATTCCAAGACTATTTGATAGAACATTGAATCGTTTTCCAACTTTCAGCGCCGGGTACACCACAGCAGAATGTTGTAGCAGAGAGGAGAAATAGAACCTTGTTGGATATGGTTCATTTGATGATGAGTTACGCTTTCTTACCAACTCATTTTGGGGTTTTGCATTGGAGACGGCAGTGTACATACTCAATTGTGTTCCTTCCAAGAGTGCAAGAACACTTATGGAGTTGTGGAATGGGCGTAAAGATAGTTTACGTCACTTCCGCATTAGGGGTTGCCTAGCACATGTGTTTGAGGCAAATCCCAAGAAGTTGAAACCACGGTTGAGGTTATGCCTTTTTGTAGGCTACCCCAAAGGTACACGAAGGGGTTATTTTTATGATCTGTCGAAAAATAGGGTGTTTGTTTCCACAAACGCTACCTTCCTAGAGGAGGGTCATATTAGGGAGCACAATCCATGTAGTAAAGTTGTGTTACGTGAGCTTTCCAACGAAACTACTAAAACAACAACGAGAGTTGTTGAAGGGTTTGCTTCATAAACAAGAGTTGTTGATGATAGTTCATCTAGTAGGTCAGTTCTACCTCAAGAGTTGAGGGAACCTCGACACAGTGGGAGGGTTGCGAACCCGCCCATTTGCTATCTGGGTTTCAAGAAAATCCTTACTATGGTAGCAGATGGCGACTTTGAGGATCCGTTGTCTTATCAAAAGGCAATGGAGGATGTAGACTGGGATGAATGGGTCAAAACCATGGATCTCGAGATGAAGTCGATGTATTTCAACTCAGTATGGGATCTTGTAGATCAGCCTGATGGGGTAAGACCTATAGGTTATAAATGGATCTACAAGTGCAAACAGGGTGCTGATGGGAAGGTGCAAACCTTCAAGGCTCGACTTGTGGCAAAAGGTTATACCCAAGTAAAGGGAGTCGACTATGAGGAGACTTTCTCGCCTGTTTCCATGTTAAAGTCGATCCACATCGTCCTGTCCATTGCAGCTTATTACAATTGTGAGATCTGACAAATGAATGTCAAGACAACCTTTTTTAATGGCAATCTCTAGGAGAACATTTACATGGTGAAACCCAAGGGATTCATTGCCCAAGGTCAAGAGCAAAAAGTTTGTAAACTGAATCGGTCCATTTATGGGCTGAAACAGTGTTTAGATCTTGGAACATATGGTTTGATACTGCGATCAAGACGTATGGCTTTGACCAGAATGTTGATGAACCTTGTTTCTACAAGAAGATCGTCAAAGGTTTAGTAGTTTTCTTAGTGTTGTATGTAGATGATATACTACTCATTGGGAATGATGTAGGTCTACTGATTGCAGTTAAGAACTGGCTAGCAACCCAATTAAAAATGAAAGATTTGGGAGAGGCTCATTTTGTTCTAGTTATACAGATCTTTCGGGATCGTAAGAACAAAATTCTAGCATTGTCTCATGCATCGTACATTAACAAAATGTTGCTCAAGTACTCGATGCAGGACTCCAAAAGAGGCCTACTGCCATTCAGACATGGAGTCACTTTGTCTAAGGATGTATGTCCTAAGACACCTCAAGAGGTTGACGAAACAAGACAGGTCCCATATGCATCTTCCGTTGGCAGCCTGATGTATGCGATACTCTATACTAGGCTAGGCATCTGCTATGCTGTGAGCATAGTCAGTAGGTATCAATCTAACCCAGGCCAGGGTCAATGAACCGCAATGAAGAACATCCTCAAGTATCTCCGGAGAACGAGGGACTACATGCTCGTGTATGGATCTAGGGATTTGATCCTTACAGGATACACAGATTCTGACTTTTAGACTGATAAGAACTCTCGCAAGTCCACTTCAGGGTCAGTCTTTACTCTTAACAGAGGAGCTGTAGTATGGCGAAGCACTAAGCAGAGATGCATTGCTGACTCCACTATGGAGGCGGAGTACGTAGCGGCTTGCGAAGCTGCTAAGGAGGCTGTCTGGCTCAGGAAGTTCTTAACAAAACTAGAAGTTGTTCCAAATATGTCTAGGACAACCACCCTCTATTGTGACAATAGTGGTGTTGTGGTGACCTCCAAGGAGCCTAGAAGTCACAAGCGTGACAAACACATAGAGCGAAAGTATCACCTGATCTGCAAGATAGTGCACCGAGGGGACGTGATCGTCACGAACATCACTTTGGAGCACAATGTTGCTGACTCGTCTATGAAGGCTCTCACGGCTATAGTGTTTGTGGGTTACCTTCAGAGCATGGGTCTACGGGACTGCCCGCGGCTGGACTAGGGCAAGTGGGAGATTTTCTGTTACTGGGCTATTATGCCCTAGTTTATTGTTTTGTACTTTTTTTTTGTACACCCCCTTCGCTTTAGGACAAGTGGGAGATTGTTGGGGTTGATACCCTAAAGTCTCGTGTCGTGTAGTTTGTAAACAATTTGTAAGAATGCTTATGTTGTATAATATATGATATTTACTTCACTTCTTGATTTTGCTCATTTGGATCTTTTATTTGCTTCAACACAAACCAATAAACTACAATCTCTGGTTGTCTTTATGTAACTTAAGCACGTATGTGGTGACATACAAGTGGATCATGTCTTAAATGATAACCAAAATGGTCTATAGTATATGGATATAGGAAGGAAACCTTATCCTGGTAACGTTACGGATGCGGCCTACTTTATGGAATAGTTAAGACTTCTTACAGATGATCTAAATCTGATCATTCGTGTAGGGGACATGCGAGCAAGGGCGTCCTATACAAAGAGTTTGTATAAGACTTGACACGAAGTGTTAACGTCTCGTTATATAACATCGTTCATGACAGAGACTTCACTTCACTAGGATGACCATAGGTAACCTAACATCAAATTTGAGTGAGTTGGGAACTCCTGCCATTAAGAACGGTCCTTTGATTTGCATAGGTGCGAGTGGCGGCTGCCGACTTAAACCTACCACTTTGAGGATTCATCTGATTTAGGAGCTGGGAACTTAGCTACACAAGATGGAATTCACTCCTTCCCCGAAGTAGGTATGATAGATAGCTCCCTTAAGGACGGATCGCAGGCTTGAATGAAGTGGCACCACACACCTTCACACTATTAGGGTTGATGCCCTAAAGTCCGTGTCCTATAGTTGTAATAGTTTCTACAAACGCTTGTTTTGTATAATATATGAATTACTTCACATCTTTTTTGCTCATGCATGTTTATTTGCTTGCCACAAACAAAACAATCTCGGTTATCTATATGTAAATAAAGCCATTTGTGGTATAGAAGAAATATGTCTTGAGCTGAAACAAAATGGTCTGTAGTATATGGATATAGGAGGGAAACCTTATCCTGGTAACACTATGGATGCGGCCTGCTTTGTGGAATGGTCACAAGTGTTGTGACTTGTCACAGATGATATGATCCTGATCATTCGTGTTGGGGACATGCGAGCGAGGGCGTCCTATACAAAGAGTTTGTATAAGACATGACCACGAAGTGTTAATGTCTCGTTATATAACACCGTTCATGACAGAGACTTCACTTCACTAGGATGACCATAGGTAATATGATCTCAATCCTGAGTGAGTTGGGAACTCCTGCCATTGAGGACGGTTCTTTGATTTGTATGGGTGCGAGTGGCTAGGTCGCCGATTCAAACCTACCTTTTTTGGGATTCGTTTGATTTGGGAGCTGGGAATTCAACTACACAAGATGGAATTCATTCCTTTCTGGAAGTAAGGGTATATAGATAGATCTTTTAAAGGCTGATTCTGGGGCTTGAACGATGTGGCGCCACACACCTTCTTTTGGTCTGAGAGGTGTTCACACATAGTTTGACTATGTTATATCCGATGGACACAAAAATATATCTGTGGTAAGAAGAGTTCAGCTGTTGGTCTTTAGTGGAATGTCTGACAATTAACGGATGGTGGATCTCGTGGCAAAGAGTTTAGTCAGCTATTCACGAACCGTTAGAGCTTCAAGCCACAGGTCCATAAGGTTCTTTGGGTAGCTTGTATAAAGTTGAGAATCAATGTTTGGGTCAGTTTGAAATGTTCAAATTGACAAGAGGGAGTTCGATTATATATGATATAATTGGATTGGTTAATTATATATGATATAATTGAGTAAATGTATGAGATACATTATTTTGCAGAAAATTAGATATAAATATGATTTACATCATATGGAGGATAAATTACTATAGTAGATATGTGATATCAAACTATAGGGTAAGAATGTAATATGATTATATTTATTAATTATTTAATTGGTTAATTATATGATAATTGGCCTAAAATTCCTCTGTGACGTGCATTAGTGGGAGCAGCCCCTTCGATTATGGTAATTGAAGAATAAAATGAATGAGTTTCATTTTAAAAGAGTTTGAAAAAATTGGCATCGGTGTGGAAACGTAAACGATCACATAGTCGAGAGCCTATACGATAGTTGCTCAGTGCCTAAATGATCGCACACCTCGCGCCTAAACGATCGCACACCTCACGCCTAAACTATCGCACGCTAGTCCTTAAACGATCTCTTAGGTTTCCTAAATAATCGCAAAGTGTGCCATGTTTTTCTAAACGATCATCCACCTTTTACTAAACGATAGTTTAGTAAACCTACACGATCGTGTAGCTTTTTCTAAACGATAAGCACTTAGCTATACTCCTTTGCTCTCCCACTTGCTTATCGTCTACACGATTAGTTCATTCTCCAACCTCTACCAAACTCACCGAAGATAACACATTGGATTCTCACTCCGAGAATACCAAGGGCTCGTTTTTGGTGGTGTCGTCCCCCTGTGTTCACTTGTTCGTGACTGATCGTGCTGCTGCGGCTGACGCGTTTGTTGGGTGATAGAGATCGCATAGAGGTCTTCCATTGCATTGAGTTCTAAAGCTTGAAGAGCATCTTCAACTGGTAGAGAACTCTTTCCCTTATTCTTTAGTGTTCAAAACATGCCATTAATTATTGTTTATTTGCATAACTGTATGTTAGAATGTATATGTTGTATTTTGGTCACGGTGAAATCGAAAAGATCCGAATGCACTCATGGATGCTTTTCGCTAAGCGATCCTTTAATTGGTATCAGAGTCAGGTTCTGATATTCTAGTTTCATTGTTGCAAAGAATAACATATATGTTCTTGGTGGGTGCATTTCTACTCTGTTTAATTGTTAAATTGTTGTGGATGTGCAGATTAATGGATGTTTTAGTGGATGTTAGCCGCGGTTTGATTTAATTCTTTTACATTTGCGGTTGTTTGTAAAGGCCCCTGCGTTTTTGGATATTAATAATCGTTATCGAGTCTATAATTCAAAGTCTATTTGAGTCTTGAGTAATTCGTGAAGAAGAGCGAAGCAAGCATTGCGGTTATTCGAGGAAGGAGATGATCAAGGGTTGATCGCATCATGTAGACGATCGAATACGCGATCGCCGAGTATCTAGTCGTGTAAACGACAGGATGCTCGTGTCTCATTTAACGTGCGCACACTAGACGATCGTTCAAGTCAACAAGCTTCATCACTTAGTAACTGACTAAACGATCGCTTAGTAATGCAAGGCATCGCCGCGTTAAACGATCACATAGACGATCAGGCTTCGCAACCTCATAGTCGTCTATGCAATGGTTTAGTTTTTGCGTCTATCGTCTAGTGCGCACTGGGCAATCGTCTACCTTCAGCATTTACTACACGATGGAGTCCTCTTGGCGGTTCAAGACCCGGTTTGCCTATGAATCGGGTTGCTCGATGAAAAATGTAATAGATAGGGTTATTTCATTCCCTTTTTTTTTTTTTTTTTGTAAAGGCTCATCCCGGTCCATTAATCCTTTATTTACTACATGCCATGTATTGTTTTTATATGTCATATGGTATGCACATATAGTTAAATCCCACCTTAGATTTTGCAATGATCATGCATCATCTCTTTATTGTCATTGTTATAATTTAGATAAGCATGATTCAATTATGTATGTGCATGCTCATGCATCATATAATATAAGAGTTATATTTATGCATGCATAAAAAGCATTGACATGCATCATCTTTATATTATAATTGTTATAGTATAAGGGTGAATGATAGCACGTTTGTTTGGTTGTTACGCGTTATATAAAAGTTATGTATAGTAATGACCCGACATTGCATGAAGCATGACACATAGGTTACTTTATAAATATTATAAACACCTTGTTGTGCGCAATAATTTTTTAGTTTTTTCTTTTTAAAAGTTAAAGAGAAATTAGAAGTAAAATAAATAAGAAAGACATGCATGCTCACTTAGGTTTAATTCATGGTTTTAAATGTTTAAAACTTGGATCACATAGACCTAAGATCACGGTTCTAATATGATTAGCAACCCTAAGGCTTTAATCTTTTAATCAGTTTAAGAGGATTAAATTGGCTAATAAAAGGTTAAAGTGTAGCAAATCTATCTATAAGGGACCTTTTGTCTAAGGCGGGTTTTGTCTAGGTTGGGGTATTTACGTTGACGAAAATGTAACACCCCTACTTGGGAACATACCTGGAAAGGTGAATTAGATAGATTTGATGCATGCATGCAAGTTAAGGACAGTCCATTAAAATGTTTAAATGTGGCTACTTGAACTTGTTCATATTTCATAGACAAAAATTGTTTATGAGCAAAGTATTAAAAAGACGACTTAGACTAAAAATCAGTAGCCAGATTGTCTAGGTTAATGTACCCCTAGGTAGAACATTCTATAAGAGGTACTTGGGGCATAAGATGTTTCATTTAAACCTTTCACGTTTCCCCTAATTAGTCCACTCCGTGAGATCTACCCTTGGCCTCGTGGCACGTTTGGCGTGTCCCCCTAACGGATGGTGTTTGGGCAGGTCAATATCAAGGTGGATGGAAAAAGTGTTCATAGTAAGTGGGAGAGGGAAGTGCGACAACATATCTCTCGGTCTCTCTCGTTAGGTTGAATAAAGTTATTGCGCATCTCCTTGAGGCACCCTGGGAGCGTCCCCCTAAAGGATGGCAGTTTTGTGCGTTTCTTTATTTGATCTCCTGTAAGAGGATAAGGTAACTTAGTCTCTTGTCCTAATCTGCTTTTTCCCTATGTTGGGCTCATTAGGGCGGGACTCTGGCACCGAAAGCGAGAGGTCACACTTACACGAATTTGTTAAAGGTTAATAGTACTAGACGAAAAAATGGTGGCTGTTAGGTTCAGTTTCAATAGTTGGTTTTGCCTAATGGTTAAGAATGTCTCATCCCAGCGACGGGGCAACTGATCACCCCACCGGTGACGTTTTCCTACCACATTGGGTCATCATTGCAAAATAGAAGTCTTTCACTTAGGGTACTTGAAATTGTTTTCCAAAACTGATTGGTTTAAAAGTGGTTTAGCAAAATCTAATAAAGGTTTGTTCGTATTTTCACCAACTCTTTTTCAAATTGGCAACAGCCACGTTGACTTTGTTAAGCGCCGAAAAACTAACTGGCGATAATTTCGCAACATGGAAACATATGATCACGACGTTCCTAATCATCGAGGATCTCATGTTCATTCTCACGGAGGCTTGTCCTTCTATTCTAGCTCCAAATGCTGCTCGAAATGTTCCAGAGTCATACGAGCGATGGACAAGGGCGAATGAGAAGGCCCGAGCCTACATCTTTGTAAGTCTTTCTGAAGTCTTGGCCAAGAAACATGAGCCTATGGTCTCAGCGCGTGAGATCATGGAGTCCCTGTGGGGAATGTTTGGACAACCGTCTGAACAGCTTATGCATGAGGCTCTTAAATATATATTCAACTCCAAATGGAGGAAGGCACCTCTGTTCATGAACATGTGCTTAACATGATGGTCCACTTTAATGTGGCAGAGTTGAATAGGTCTACCATCGATGAGGGCAGCCAGGTTAGCATAATCCTGCATTCATTGCCAGAGAGCTTCCTACACTTTATTAGCAATGTGATTCTTAACAAAGTGAAATATAACCTTACAACTCCCCTCAACGAGTTGCAGACCTACCAACCATTACTGAAAAGTAAGGAGAGGAAGAAGGGTGAGGCAAATGTTGCTTCATCCTCCAGGACATTCCATAGAGGTTAAACCTCAGGAACGAAGTTTGCACCTTCTACTTCGAACTTTATAAAGGGAAAGAAGAAGAATGGTGGTAAGGGAAAAGGGATGGTGCCTGTTAACCCATCGCCTGTCGCCCCAAGGAGGCGTCCACCGATTAAAAAAGGAAAGTATTTCCACTACAACTAGGATGGAAATTGGAAGAGGAATTTTCCTTGCTCTCTGAAAGATAAGAAAGTAGCTAAGGCTAAGGCAAGGGTCGATGAAGATAAATATGATTTACTAGTTCTTGAAACTTGTTTAGTGGAGAATGATGATTCTGCCTGGATAATTGATTCGGACTCCACAAACCATGTTTGTTCTTCTTTTCAGGGAATTAGATCTTGGCGACAGCTAGAGGTTGGTGAGATAATGATGCGAGTAGGCACCGGGCACGTCGTCTCAGCTGTGCCATGGAAAGGCTCCAGTTAACTTTACAGAATAGGTCTCTCATTTTGGATGATGTATATATTGTTCCCGAACTAAAGAGGAACCTCATTTCTGTAAAGTGTTTATTACAATGTAAATATACTGTCTCTTTTAATGTGGATAAAGCATTTATTTATAAAGATGGTGTTTTTATTTGCACAGAAAATCTGGAATCTAATTTATATGTACTAAGGCCGTTAGCCATAAATTCCCTCCATAATACTGAATTGTTTAGAACTTCCGTAACTTAATCAAAACGTCGACGAATTTATCCAAAAGAAAATGCCCAACTTTGGCATCTACGTTTAGGGCATATCAATCTCAATAGGATTGAAAGATTGGTGAAGAATGGACTTCTAAGTGAGTTAGAAGAAAATTATTTACCAGTGTGTGAGTCTTGCCTTGATGGTAAGATGACTAAACGACCTTTTACTGGAAAAGGTTATAGAGCCAAGGAGCCTCTTGAGTTAGTCATTCTGACCTTTGTGGTCCTATGAATATGCGAGCCTGAGGTGGCTATGAGTATTTTATCAGTTTTACTGATGATTACTCTAGGTACGGGTATGTTTATCTTATGCAATAGAAGTCTAAATCCTTTGAAAAGTTCAAAGAGTTCAAGGTTGAAGTTGAAAACACATTGGATGGATGGATTAAAACACTTCGATCAGATCGAGGTGGAGAGTTTTTGGACTCGGCATTCCAGGATTATTTGATAGAACATGGAATCGTTTCCCAACTCTAAGCGTTGGGTACACCTCAGCAAAATGGTGTAGCGGAGAGGAGAAATAGGACCTTATTGGACATGGTTCGCTCGATAATGAGTTACGCTTCCTGACCAGACTCGTTTTGGGGTTTCGCAGTAGAGACTGCGGTATATATACTCAACTGTGTTCCCTCCAAGAGTGTTACGAGAACACCTCTGGAGTTGTGGAACGGGCGTAAAGCTAGTTTACGTCACTTTCGCATTTGGGGTTGCCCTGCACATGTGCTTGAGGCTAATCTCAATAAGTTGGAACCACAGTCGAGGATATGCCTCTTTGTAGGCTACCTCAAAGGTACACGAGGGGGTTATTTTTATGATCCCACAGAAAATAGGTTGTTTGTTTCAACAAACGCTACTTTCCTGGAGGAGGATCATATAAGGGAGCACAGTCCACGAAGCAAAGTCGTGTTGCGTGAGCTTTCCAATGAAACTACTGAAACTTCAACAAGAGTTGTTGAAGAGCCTGCTACATCAGCAAGAGTTGTTGATGGGAATTCATCTAGTAGGTCGGTTCCACCTTAAGAGTTGAGAGAACCTCGACGTAGTGGGAGGGTTGCGAACCCGCCCGTTCGATATATGGGTTTCACGGAAATCCTTGCTATGGTAGCAGATGACGACGTTGAGGATCCGTTGTCTTATGAGAAGGCAATGAAGGATGTTGACCGGGATGAATGGGTCAAGGCCATGGATCTCAAAATGGAGTCGATGTACTTCAACTCAGTATGGGATCTTGTAGATCAAACTGATGGGGTAAAACCTATAGGTTGTAAATGGATATACAAGCGCAAATGGGGTATTAATGGGAAGGTACAAACCTTCAAAGCTCGACTTGTGGCAAAGGGTTATACCCAGGTAGAGGGAGTCGACTATGAGGAGACTTTCTCGCCTATTGCCATGTTAAGTCGATTCGCATTCTCCTGTCCATTACATCTTATTATAATTATGAGATCTGACAAATGGACGTCAAGGCGGCCTTTTTGAATGGCAATCTTGAGAAGACCATTTACATGGTGCAACCCAAGGGATTCATAGCCCAAGGTCAAGAGCAAAAAGTTTGCAAACTGAATCGATCCATTTATAAACTGAAACAGACGTCTCGATCTTGGAACATACAGTTTGATACTGCGATCAAGTCATATTTCTTTGACTAAAACTTTGATGAACCTTGTGTTTACAAGAAGATCATCAATGCTTCAGCAGTCTTCTTAGTGTTGTACGTAGACGATATACTACTCATTGGGAATGATGTAGGTCTACTGACTGCAGTTAAGAACTGGCTAGCGACCCAATTCCAAATGAAATATTTGGGAGAGGCTCAGTTTGTAAACAATTTGTACGAACGCTTGTGTTGTATAAGATATGATATTTACTTTACATCTTGTTTTTTTGCTCAGTTGCATGTTTTATTTGCTTTACCACAAACAAATAAACATAAAATCTATGGTTATCTGTATGTAACTTAAGCATGTATGTGGTGATATACAAATGGATCATGTCTGAAGTTATAACCAAAATGGTCTGTAGTATATGGATATGGATATACAAGTGGATCATATCATTTTACAAACTGCGAGTTTTTAGGACATAAAACCCAACAATACTCCCACTTGGACTAAAACTCCAGTGGATCAATATATACAAATATATACAAATATATACAAATATATACAATGTTGAGTTTACATGGAGAGAATAAAATGTACAAATACAATAAACTAGGGCATCACAATACCCATCAATTCTCCCACTTGCCCTAGTGATACAAAACTCGTAGACCTAGTCCTACTAGGTGACCCTCCCGAGAGGAGGAAGCAGTGCTAGAGCATCTCGGTTCGAGTCCGAGTGGCGGCATGCCATTTTTTATTATAAAAAAAGTTTTATAATATAATTAATTCAAGTCCCAGATATTAATTCAAATAATTGAATTGAGGGACCTTTAAAAATTTTTTTTTATGGCCTTCGTAAATGGATCAACTATGTTTCTTTTGTTGCTTCGCTTGTAGCTACATACTCAGCTTCCATTTTGGAGTCTGCAATACAACTCTGCTTGATGCTTCTTCACACAACTGCTCCTCCGTTCAAAGTGAATACTGACCCTGAAGTTGATTTCCTCGAATCAATATTGGTCTGAAAGTCAGAATCAGTGTATCTAGTAAGGATCAGATCCTTAGGACTATACACGAGCATATAATCTCTTTCTCCGAAGATACTTGAGAATGTTTTTAACAGTAGTCCAATGGTCATGACCAAGATTCAACTGAAATCTGCTGACAATTTCTACGGCATAGCATATGTTGGGACGAGTACACAACATTACATACATCAAACTCCCAACTGCAGATGCATATGGAATTCGATTCATCTCCTCAACCTCTTGAGGTGTCTTAGGACTCTGCTCCTTAGACAAGTGAATTCCATGCCTGAAAGGTAAAGATCCTTTCTTGGAATTTTGCATTTTATACCTAGACAACATCTTGTCTATATAAGATGCTTAAGATAATGCCAATGTTCTGTTCTTGCGATTCCGAACTATTTAGATTCGAAGAACATACTGTGCTTCTCCAAAATCTTTCATTTGGAATTGTGAAGCCAGCCATCTCTTAACGTCAGCTAGATATTCTACCTCATTCCCAATGAGTAGAATATCATCAACATACAACACCAGAAAAGTGACAGTTTTGTTGATGATTTTCTTATAGACACAGGGTTCGTCAATATTTTGTTCAAATCCATAAGATTTAATCGCAGCGTCAAATCTCATATTCCAGGATCTAGAAGCTTGTTTTCATCCATAAATGGATCGATTAAGCTTGCAAACTTTTTGCTCTTGACCCTACTATATAAACCCTTCTAGTTGAGACATATAGATACTCTCTTCAAGATAGTCATTCAGAAAATTTGTCTTGACATCTATTTGTCATATTTCATAATCTTAAATGTGGATATGGACAAGAATATTCTAATAGACTTTATCATGGCAACTGGAGAGAAGGTTTCTTCAAAATCTAACCCCTCTCCTTGGGTAAACCCTTTTGCTACAAATCTAGCTTTGTAGGTCTGTACTTTACCAGCTTGGTCTCATTTTCTCTTGTAGATCCACTTGAAACTAATGGGTTTTACCCCTTCCGGTTGATCTATAAAATCTCAAATAAAATTGAAATCATAAATTCCATTTCAAGGTCCATGGCTTTAATCCATTGGTCTTTGTCCACATCGTTCATTGCTTGATTAAAAGACAATGGATCCTTTAAGCCATCATCTGGTATGTTGACTTGAGTTTCAGTTAAACCCATGTACTGGTCAGGCTGTTGCACAACCCTCCCACTACGACGATGCATTCTCGACTCTTGAGAAAGATGTGAAGTATCAGTTTCATCAACAACTCTTGTTGACGAACCTGCTCTATCAACAACTCTTGTTGAAGGACCTACTCGATCAACAACTCTTGTTGATACGTTTATCGTTTCTCTGGACATTTCTTCTTTCACTAGCTTTTTGCAAGGTTGATGGTTCTTTATATAATCTTCCTCCAAGAAGGTTGTATTTGTCGATACAAATACTTTATCTTCTTGAGGATCATAAAAGAGACCACCTTTTGTTTCTTTTGGGTAGTCTACAAATAGGCATACTTTTGAACGGTGTTCTAGTTTTTTAGAATTCTGCACCAACACATATGTCAGACAACTCCAAATCCTGAGGTGATGTAAATTTTACCCTTAAGGCAGGACTCACATGGTGGTAATGAACTGTCTTCCAACTTATTTAGATGACCATTCTTAACTAATCTCTCAATCCTGTTAAGATTTATGTGACCCAATCTTAAGTACCAAAGATAGGCATTTGGAGAAATCTTCCTCTTCTTATGAGTCCCAGCAGTTTTAAACATCTATATGTTCAAAACAGCTTTGACCTCAGGTTGTTTTAACATGTAAAGTTATTTTCTAATTTTGCAGAGCAAATCTGTTTATTTCCCATTTTGATGAACACTTCACCATTTTCGAAATAAACTTTATAATTTTGTTCTAGCAAACAAGAGACAAAAATTAGATTCCTTTTCATAGAAGAAATATAATATACATTTTTTAAATAAATGTACTTATCTCCTATAAATAACTTCATATCTCCCACTGCTTTGGCTGAAACAATCTCCCCGGTCCCTACCTGATAACTTGTAGAAATACAAGTTATTTGTGCTGTTTTATATAGATATTACGGCGAAAAGAGAGGAAAGTTGCTTCAATAGTATAAGAATTGACTGAGAAATACGAAAATTATGAAATGTCGTAAACGCATCCACTAACCCTATTGCGATGGCAAAATAGAAAGTTTTAGTCTTTGTTTTGCAGGAAATAGCTCACCACATGCGTTAATGGCTCAAAGACAAAATGTACAATGCATCTACATCGCATGCGCCAATCGGTCAAGAACGAAGAAATGATCAACACAATGACGGCGCATGCGATGATCGATCATGGACTATAGAGATCAACGCATTTCAACTGCATGCGGTAATAAAAATAACATCACGACGATCGATCGAAGATGTGAAAAGCAACGCATTCGCGGACGACTCTGACAAGTGTACAGCTTTTTGTTGTGCAATTCTGATAGATTGATTGTGGAGCAGGGAGGAATTTTCCATTACACCATGGCAGAAATTATCAGAATTATACAGTGGGACCACAAATTCAAAGAGCCAAGGTCTTGTCTATAAATAGCTTCCTCAAATTCACTGAAAGATATACGAGGAGAGAGAGTTTGGTCTAAGAGAATTTACAGAGTAAATTCGGGAGAACTACGAGACAAGGCTGAAAGTTGAGTCTCCGAGCAAGGAATTCTTCCGATTCTTGAAGCTGAAGCTCTGTGCAAAAGGTCAATTCTACCGAAAAAACAAGCCTGAGAGGGAAGCTTTCCTCTCCACTACATCTATACGCCAGCAAGCACAAGTCTCCGATTGGGATCTGTGTCAAGACGTTGACACTCTTTCCGTATTTGTTTCTATTCTTTAATTCATCTTCTGTGTTCATCTTCTTTAATTCCTCATTCACAATCATGTATCAAACGCTTATATTTAGAATTAAATGTTATCATCGTCATCATTATCATCTCTCTGTCCCTTTCCATACATTTATCATCCATTTTCTCCATGATGTATTCTTAATTCCCTATGTAAAAAGGGAGAATTAAGCGAGTGAGTTAATCTATGTTAAGAAATCAATTAAGTTTAGTTAAAGCATGCTCGACGGCATCTTCACCTGTGAGAGCAGAAGTGAAGATGTTATTCCACCTATCGATAGAAGGTTGGAAGAATGCGTTAACTAAAGCGAGAAGTATTTCCAGAGATGGAAACAACCTTGCATTCATCATGTCATCTCTGTTTCACCATAGACTTATGGGAACGCAGCCGATCATTGAAAAGTGTACGCCAAGGGAAAGTGGAACCTTAGTTGCGTCCTTAACGCAATTGATGAACTTGTGATCTTTTTACTCTTTACTCATTCTCTTTCTGCCTCATTCATAAGACTTGCCATCACATTCATAGATTCTTTTGTACAACTTCACAGTCAATCCTCGACCCCTGTATCATAGTAGTTTAGAAATTTACTTTATGAACGCATATTTACTTTCAGCGCAATTTATATTTCTGCAAAACCAAAAATTCTTTATTCTTTATTATGACCGTTCGCATATATCACATTAGTATCGCATTTAACGACAACAATCCCTGTGTTCGACCTCTAATCATTCTGAGATACTTGTGTTGGAATTATACTTGGTTTCAGCGCAAGGAAACTTATAACACACATTACTTCATCGCATACTATGAGCATATCACTATCAACGCATACACTTAGAACGTAGTATCGCATAATATCTTGTATGATTCATCCATCAGCAGTGTGCATAAGTGATACAAAACATACACAACATAATAAAAACACACATTTTCGTACCGCTTTACAAGTTTATAGCGCCGTTGCCGAGGATTGGTAACAGTGAGTGTTGAATTCTTTTGTGGTATTTTACAGGACAGATCTCTGCTGTACTGTTTGTTTATCGCGAAGAGTAGGCTGATGGTTTATGAGTACTGGAACTGATCCAAAATTCTAAGCTGACTCAGAGATCAAGGGTATTTTTCGCGCAAGAGCATATAAGAACCAAATTACGCGAAGAAGAAACATGGCAAATAATAATGAGAGGCTCGATGGAGGGGTAAATTGGCCAACGTAAGACCCTATTTTTCTTGCTGCCAACCGCAACTTTCCTATGAGGAACTAAGCGGCACCGAATCTTTATAACTTCTCACCCAGAATTTTAAGACCCACGGTTGCGAAGAATGCAAGGTTTGAGATAAAGCCGGTCATGTTTCAAATGATCCAAAATGCGGGACAATTCGGAAGTCTACAAGGAGAAGACTCGCATGCTCATTTGACCAGCTTCGTAGAAATGTGCAACACATTCTCCATACCTGGTGTGACTCCCGAATGAATTAGGTTGTATCTCTTTCTGTGTACACTGTGGGATGAGGCAAAAAGGTGGGCTCAGTCACTAGAGCCAAATGAAATCAACACATGGGACTAGTTGGTCGAGAGGTTTATGAATAAATTCTTCCCTCCAACCGTCAATGCAAGGAGACGGAGGGATGTGTTGAATTTCAAACATAAGGGATATGAAACTTTGAGCACCGCCTGGGTGCGATTCCGACAATTAGTGAAGAACTGTCTGCACATCGCGATTCCCGATTGCGTTCTGATGGAGACTTTTTATAACGGCTTGGATTGATCAATGCAAGCATTTGCTGATGCTTCCACGGCAGGAGGGTTAATGAACAAGACGTATCGGAAGCAAAGATCATCTTAGATCGCATTTCGCGAAATACAGATGAGTGGATAGATAACAGGTACGAGGAAAGAGGCTCGAAACGAAGAAGAGCAGAAAGTGCCATTGTACCAGCTGATACAATGAACACCCTGGCCGCCCAGATGACCATAGTAACCTCGCTCCTCCAGACTATAGCTATTCAGCAAGGACATCTCTCTCAAAGTTCAGCGCAAGCCAATGCGCTGATGCAAGTGGCCGCAATAAATTGCGTTCAATGCAGAGAGGGGCACTCCGTGGAAGTCTGCCTGTTAAATCAACAATCCGTATACTCTATTCACAATGACTCATCCAGCAACACCTACAACCCTGGTTGGCGGAATCACCCAACTTTCAGTTGGGGAGGGAATCACAACAAGGGGGGCCAAAGTAATCATTAGAACAGTCATCTTGAGAATCGAGGTAATCCTCCGGTTTTCCTTAATCAGAATCACAGCCAAGGTAACTTTCAGAGTATACAACCATACAACCAACCATCCTCTTCTAACACCTCTTCCAATACCTCATCTTTGGAAACATTATTGAAACAATATATTGAGAAGAATGAGGCAATCAAGCAGTCACAAGCGTCTTCCCTTAGAAATTTAGAGGTGCAGATTGAATAGCTTTCGATCGAACTTAAGAATAGAGTGCCTGGTACGTTGTCCAATAGCTCGGAAGCACCAGGACCACATGGTAAAGAACAATGTCAAGTAGTGACATTGAGAAGTGGCAAGACGACGGTCCCCATGCCACAAGTACCGGATTCAGTGAAAAGGCTAGTAGACTCAATCATCAATGATGACTACTCAACCACAAACAACAGAACTACCAGTTCAGAAGAAAATATCTCTACGAAGAATGAATCTCAGCAAGACTCAGAATCAAAGTCACCGCAATCTTCAGCTCCTAAAACATAACAAGCAAAGGACCTCAATAAACAGCCAATTGAACAGGAAGTACGGCGGGATCCTCCACCTTTCCCATCTAGGCTGAAAAAGAAAGATGACAACAAACAATTCAAGAGGTTCCTGGATGTTCTCCAACAATTACATATGAACATTCCCTTAGTAGAAGCGTTGGAACAAATGTCGAGCTATGTGAAATTCCTCAAGGACATACTCGCCAACAAGAGGAAGATCGGGGAGAATGAAACGGTCGCATTAACATATGAGTGTAGTGCGCTTTTTCAGAACAACATCCCCACTAAAATGAAAGATCCAGGGAGTTTCACATTGCCATGTTCAATAAGGGGAAAAGAAGTCGGAAATGCGTTGTGTGACTTGGGGGCAAGTATAAACCTAATGCCCTTGTCAATCTTCAAAAAGTTAAATATCGACAACGCAAGACCCATGATAGTTACGTTGCAGTTGGCCGATAAATCAATAACACATCCAGAGGGCAAAATAGAAGATGTACTTATGCAAATGGATAAATTCATCTTCCCTGCTGACGTTATTATATTGGATTATGAAGCTGACATTGAGGTGCCTATCATCTTGGGTCGCCCATTTCTCGCAACAGGGCGAGCGCTAATCGATGTACAGAAAGGAGAACTTACCATAAGGGTCGACGATTAGCAAGTCAAGTTCAACATTCTCAATAAATTGAAATACCCAAGTGATATGGAAAATTGTTAGTATGTTGGAGAGCTACATTGGAAGAACATTGGCATAAGGGAAGAACATTGGCATGAGTCTCAAGAAGAATCGGAGGAAGAAGACTTTGGGATTGGCGCAATATGGGAGGAAAATTGCGCTGCAATACAAATTGAGTCATATTTTAAAACAATCAAGTTATCTAAACGAACAACGCAACGTACTAAGCCATCTTTGGAAGAACCACCCATGTTAGAGTTGAAGGTGTTACCAGTGCACCTCAAATATGTTTATTTAGGAGACAATAACACTTTACCGGTTATAATCTCTGCCTCACTAAGCAAAGAAAAGGAGGAAGCACTAATTCAGATCCTTAAGAACAACGCAAAAGCCTTGGGATGGACCTTAGCAGACATTCGAGGGATCAGTCCATAGTATTGCATGCATAAGATTCATCTTGAAGAAGGAAAAATAGGATATATAGCAGTTGGGTAAGTCCAGTGCAATGCATTCCAAAGAAAGGGGGTATGATAGTCGTCACCAATAGCAAAAATGAGTTAATTCCTACAAGGACAACCACGAGGTGGAGAATATGTATGAATTACCCCAAGTTAAATCTGGCCACAAAGAAAGACCACTTTCCACTCCCGTTTATTGATCAAATGTTAGATCGACTTGCGGGGAATGATTTCTTTTGCTTTCTTGACGGCTATTCAGGGTATAACTAAACTACGATTGCGCCGAAAGATCAGGATAAAACAACTTTCACGTGCCCATTCGGCACATTTGCATTTCGTCGCATGCCATTTGGACTCTGTAATGCACCAGGTACCTTCCAAAGGTGTATAATGGCCATATTTTCAGATTTCTTGGAGGACTCAGTCGAGGTGTTTATGGATGACTTTTCAGTTTTCGGCAACACCTATGACTCCTGTTTATCAAACTTGGAAAAATTCTTGAAGAGATGCATTGAAACAAATCTCATTCTAAACTGGGAGAAATGCCATTTGATGGTTGAAGAAGGAATTGTGCTAGGTCACAAGATATCAAAGGCAAGATTGGAAGTTGATCAAGCAAAAATTGACGCAATATTTAAGTTACCACCACCAGTCAATGTGAAAATACTTAGGAGTTTTATGGGACATGCGGGGTTCTATCGAAGATTCATCTGCAACTTTTCTCAGATCGCAAGACCCCTAAGTCCACTCCTCGAGATTGATCGCGAATATGATTTTAATGACGCATGCGCCGAAGCATTCCACATGCTGAAAAATGCGCTCATCACCGCACCTATTCTGGTTGCGCCGAATTGGACGCAACAATTTGCATTGATGTGTGACGCCAATGGATATGCAGTAAGCGCAGTCTTGAGTCAGCTTAAAGACAAGATTTCGCATCCTATCTATTATGGCAGCAAGACTTGAATGATTCGCAGGAGAATTATACAACCACAGAGAAAGAAATGCTCGCAGTGGTGTTTGCGCTAAAGAAATTTCGACAGTACTTAATTGGAACAAATGTAGTGGTGTATACTGATCATTCTGTGATCAAATACCTTATGACGAAGAAGGATGCGAAACCCAGACTGATAAGGTGGGTACTACTCGTACAAGTATTTGACCTAGAGATTAAATATCGGAAGGGCACTGAGAACCAAGTCACAAATCATTCATCACGGTTAGAAAATTGTGAGGTTGAGAAGAAAGAGAAAGAAATTGAAGAAAGGTTCCCTACGAGCAATTTATGTTGGTATGCGTTAATGTTCCATGGTATGCAATATTGTAAACTTCATAGTTTGTGGCCAAGTACCAAAAGACTACTCATACCAGCAGAAGAAGAAGCTGAGACATGAAGTCAAATTTGTATCCACTTGGACCTGATCATATTTTGCGTCGATGCGTTCCTGAGCATGAGACTAAGCACATTTTAGAACTTTGTCATGAGTCCCCTTATGGAGGACATTTTGGGGGGCAGCGGACCGCCGCAAAAGTCCTACAGAGCGGCTATTTTTGGTCAACACTATTTAAGGACGACCATGCCCATGTTGTGCAACGCGACACATGTCTAGAAGGGATAAAATGCCTTTGACTTCGATCTTAGAAATTGAATTGTTTGATGTATGAGAAATCGACTTTATGGGCCCATTTTTGACCTCAAAAGGTCATCAATATATTCTGGTTGTGGTTAATTATGTATCAAAGTGGGTTGAGGCCATCGCATGCGCTAAAAACGATACGGTCACGGTGACGAAATTTCTCAAGAAAAATATCTTCACACGATAAGGAACGCCTCGGGCCTTAATCAGCAATGAGGCACACATTTCATCAACCGCATCATCATTAACCTATTGACCAAATTTAATGTCAGCCATAGGGTTGCAACCGCATATCACCCACAAACCAATGGGCAGGCAGAAATTTCTAACAGAGAAATCAAGACCATCTCGGAGAAGGTAGTCATGCCAATCGATCAAGAACGAAGAAATGATCAATGCAATGACGGCGCATACGATGATCGATCATGGACTCTAGAGATCAATGCATTTCAACTACATGTGGTAATAAAAAACAACACCACATGCGGTGATCAATCGAAGATGTGAAGAGCAACGCATTCGTGGACGATTCTGACAAGTTTACAGTTTTCTGTTGTGCAATTCTGAAAGATTAATCATGGAGCAGAGAGGAATTATCCATTACACCATGGCAGAAATTATCAAAATTATGTAGTGGGACCACAAATTCAAAGAGCCAAGGTCTTGTCTATAAATAGCTTCCTCGAATTCACTGAAAGATATACGGGGAGAGAGAGGTTGGTCTGAAGAGACTTTACAGAGTAAATCTGGGAGAACTACAAGACAAGGCTGAAAAGTGAGTCTCCGAGCAAGGAATTCTTCCGATTCCTGAAGCTGAAGCTCTGTGCAAAAAGTCAATTTTACCGGAAAAACAAGCCTGAGAGGGAAGCTTTCCTCTCCACTATATCCATACGTCAACAAGCACAAGTCTCCGATCGGGATCTGTGTCAAGACGTTGACACTCTTTTCGTATTTGTTTCTATTCTTTAATTCATCTTCTGTGTTCATCTTCTTTAATTTCTCATTCACAATCATGTATTAAACACTTATATTTAAAATTAAATGTTATCATCGTCATCATTATCATCTCTCTGTCCCTTTCCATACATTTATCATCCATTTTCTCCATGATGTGTTCTTAATCCCCTAGGTAAAAAGGGAGAATTAAGCAAGTGAGTTAATCTATGTTAAGGAATCAATTAAGTTTAGCTAAAGCATGCTCGACGGCATCTTCACTTGTGAGAGTAAAAGTGAAGATGTTATTCCGCCTATCGAGAGAAGGTTGGAAGAATGCGTTAACTAAAACGAGAAGTATTTCCAAGATGGAAATAACCTTGCGTTCATCATGTCATCTCTGTTTCACCATAGACATATGGGAATGCGGCCGATCACTGAAAGGTGTACGCCAAGGGAAAGCAGAACCTTAGTTACGTCCTTAACGCGATTAATGAACTTGCGATGTTTTTACTCTTTACTCATTCTCTTTCTGCCTCATTCATAAGACTTTCCATCGCATTCATAGATTCTTTTGTACAACTACATAGCCAGTCCTCAACCCCTGTATCATAGTAGTTTAGAAATTTACTTTATCAACGTATTTTTACTTTCAGCGCAATTTATTTTTCTGCAAAACAAAAAATTCTTTATTCTTTATTATGACCGGTCGCATATATCACATTAGTATCGCATTTAACGACAACAATCCCCGTGTTCGACCTCAGATCATTTTGAGAAACTTGCGTTGGAATTATACTTGATTTCAGCGCAAGAAAACTTGTGACACGCACTACTTCATCGCATACTACGAGCATATCACTATCAACGCATACATTTAGAACGTAGTGTCGCATAATATCTTGTATGATTCATCCATCGGTAGTGTGCATAAGCGATACAAAACATACACAGCATAATAAAAACACACATTTTCGTACCACTTTACAAGTTTATGGCACAAAAGATTATTTCACCTTTTGTCAACTGTCTCCAGGAACTTGTTTCCTATGAGATAATACATACACGATTAGCGGCACCTGAATCAATTATCCATATTTTATCATCTTCCACTAAACATGCTTCGATAACAAGTAAATCATATTTATCTTATTGTTTGAATTCAGCTCATCTACATAATTCATAATTTCAGATGAGTTGGGAGATAGAAGAAAATCCTCTGTTAAAACTGTTTTGGTATAATCAACCGCTAGTAATTTGTTTGTTGATTTGATTTTACTGTTATGTATATCGGAAGTGAGTATTCTAGAATTCGACATGCTGATAAAATCCAAACAAATTCTAATGAGCAAATTGTAACTAAATCCAAAGTCAAATTTTAGCAAAAAGTAATAATGTACCCATAACCATTATTTATTTACAACGATATTTTAGTGAGTCAAAATATGTGCTACCATTGGGCAGTCAGATACTCCTTCACTAAAATAAACAATTTTGACCAAACACTATCCTCGGAATATCTCTTATTCCTATTGTCTCTGGAATAACTCTTATTCCTATAGTCGTTTAGTTATCATTTTCTGTCAAGATCTTTACTAACAATTTAGTAATTCTTGTAAGTGTGACCTGCCATTTTCAAATCCTATAGGGCGGTATGAATTTGCCTCCGAAATAGAAGACAACATCTAAGATAGAACTATAAGACCCTATTCATTTTACTGAAGCCTGGGTTGTTCCGAATCCTATGTTACAACCCTCTGTGGGGATAGCCGTCGCTAAACGACTAGTAAAGGGCTGCTTAAAGCTAACCAGTAGGCGCAACATAGAAATCTCACGGTGTAAACTATAAGAAGACCACAGGATATATTGACACATATCCTTCACCCACTTACTATGAACTACTTCCTCCATTTACCTTGATATTGACTCATATAGAACACTTTCCGTAGGGAGGTCACTCCAAGGGTGAAACGAAGCATCATATGAATCTCACGATGTAAACTATATGGAGACGTGACAATTGAAATCTATTTATCGTATAATAGACTTATATTTGAACAACTTTTTCTTATTCACCGAAATCTAGATTTAAGCTAAAAAAATACTCTCCGTGGGGAGGTCACTCCGAGGGTGACACGAAGTACAACTTAAATCTGGATTGTGAACTCTTAGAGACAGAGCTAAAAATAACATATCGTATATATTATTAATCTCCCACTGAAGTTTTCTAATAACTCTATCATATAAAAGTTATTAAACTTCCACTAAAGTGTTCTATTTTGAGTAGATTTATACTTAGGTTCTTTTCGTCTAATTAAACAACCCTAAGTCTATGTGGTTTATCGAAGTATAACTCTTATAATTGGATTTTAACCTACAATGTCTAGGTGATAAATCATTTTATTACCTTACATAACTCACGTATGCTCATAAAACTGGTTACCAACGCTCAATAATTCGGCCGGAATCCCCAGGTATGAGGTGTTCCCTAAACCGTCAACTTAAAACCCCTCAGCCTTAGACAGGATTATAAACCGATTGAGTTTGTAACCTTGGTTTTATAAGTTTTAACAATTAAAACAGGTGGTCAACCTACTTAAGCATGCAGCTGTTGTTTATGGATTTTAAATGTCTAAAAAACCCCAACATGCATACTATATATTATAATAATTATAACATAATTTTAATGCATGTTACATGCTTCCTGTGGTGAGATTTTAAATCTAAATGACATACTATATGCACATACAAGACTTATCTAATTATAACATACATCAAATGCATAAATAATTAAACACAGACTGATGTGGTTTTAGTTTCGACAAAAACAAGCAAACAAAACCTAATTATTACAAAACAGCTTCTAGACCGCTCCTAGACCGCTCCAAAACGAACTCAAGTAGCTTGAACCGGACCTGAACCATCTAAACCGGACCAGACCACAAGAGAACTGGTCGAACCTGTAGCCCTTGCACATGTTCAACATCTCACCAAGTCTCATCGTTTAGCAATGACGACCATTGTCTAGAATTTTGCCAAATCGTTTAGTAAATGCTTGATCGTTTAACGCATGAAAAGGTAAATGATCGTTTAATGCCATCACATAGCATTCAACGCATCGCCTAGCTCCCGCATAGAGGTAAACGATCGTGTAGTGCTATCGCATAGCAACTCGACGCATCATTTAGCTCCCGATCAAAGATAAACGATCGAAGTAAGTGATCGCTCAAGGCTATCGTATAGCTCTTCATCACTATCACTTAGTTCTGTCGTATAGAACCAAACGATCGCTTAACACAATCGTCTAGCACTGCATGTCATCGTTCAGATCCGTCGTGTAGCTAAACGATCGCTTTGCTCCATCGTATAGAACATCATCGCGTCATTCAGCATCGTAGGTAAGCGGTTTGTTTAGTTCCATCGCATAGAAACTTCAATGCATTGCTTAGCACTTTGTCTACATGATCGCTTAGCTCTGAATTTAAACGATCGCTCAGTGCTATCGCGTAGCACTTCATCGCATCGCTTAGAGCGCATCTTTGCTAAACAATCACATAGTACTATCATATAGTAAATTCAACGTATCGTTTAGTTCCCATGCTAAAGCTAAACGATCGTTTAATGCTATCGTATAGCCAATTGAACGCATCATTTAGCTCCCGCAGGTACACGATCGTCTAGCGTTCAATATCACAACGATCAATGCCCATTGCTATACGATCGTCTAGCTTTTCTTCACACCATGTAGCGTCTGAAGCTAGACGATCGTTTAGCAACTGGAACCTCAGCGATGACAAGAACAGAGGCTGGTTTTTCTGGAACTGCAACTGGGGCTCTTTGCTTGTTTCTTCGATTTACAACTTAATTTCTACTCTAATGACTCCAAATAAATTACAGACTCTTGGGAACACATTAAAGCTCATCAAGCAAGAGCCAATTACAAATTTAAATGAGAAATTAAGGAGAATTAAACGGCCAAATCTCAGAAAACTATATCAGTGCACCAGTTTCATATTTCTCATATAAAACACCCACCAAACCAAAATTAAACCAAATTGAATGCTTATTTGTAGCTCTGATACCAATTGTAGGATTGTATCAATTGCAGCGGAAGCACAAGGATCATCTAAGCATTCAAATTCACTAATTTTGGCATAATATAAAGCATGCTTCTGTAGAAAAATGGGTTTCAAGACATACCTCTTATAAAACTTCTTCAAAGCTTCTTCTCTAGCTGCAATCTTCTCCATATCTTGTTGTAGACCACCTCAAGATCTTCCTCACTATTCTCTTAGTACTCTAGATTGTGTTGTGGGACTCAAAACAAGCTTGAATCAAGGGATGAGGGAGAAAAGCTCACT
Source organism: Benincasa hispida (assembly GCF_009727055.1). NCBI lineage: Eukaryota > Viridiplantae > Streptophyta > Magnoliopsida > Cucurbitales > Cucurbitaceae > Benincasa > Benincasa hispida. The sequence goes on from NC_052359.1 coordinate 9,935,369, forward strand.
GCAGCAACCTTTGTTGAAGAACCTTTCTTCAAACCGAATTTTCTCTCAAAATTCTGTAGATTGCATGCCTGGTTTTCACTCCAATCTTCTCATTATATTGCAGATCAAAATGCAAAGAGAAAAGTTGCATGAGTTGCAGCTCATGCTTAGAGAAGACAAGACAAATATATTGCTTCATGAGTGAGCTAGTTCAAAGATGGATAATGGAAAAAACCATTTTTCCATTAAAGTGTTTTAGTTTTCCAATTTTCCTTTTTCAATTTTATCTAAAAATAAAATTTTGATTGAATTTAACCTTTTAATCAGAGCACACAAACATGATCATGGATTACGTATCATACAGATAATTTTACTTGAACGGTATGATCCATGAATATTGATACGTATATTCCATAAAAAAGTATATTTAATTCCTAATTAATTTTTAAAATCTATTTGATTTTAAAAATGAAAAAATTAATTAATTTCAATAAATTAATTATTAAATAAAACTTAATTAATTTAATATCAAATATTAAATTAATTTTAACACATATCCATATTTATATATTTAAATCATATTTAAATATATATAAATTCTCCTATTCCGTTTAATTCTAAAATTAATCATAATTATATCTCATATAATTACAAATTCCCTTAATTTTAATTTCAACGTTTCAAATTAACTTATCACGCTATTCTAGAGCTAGTCCGTTACGAGCTAGTAGGGGGACCTCACAGACCTATAGATCATGGGCTCCAACGATCCAAGATTAATTGACTAAACTCATTAGACCAGATTAATCTCCATTCGTTAACTAATGGGTCATTCCACTAAAGCTCATAGTTGCACTCCCCTTACTGTAGATATATTATGTCCACATGATTTAATCATAATCAGCAAGTTGATCCTTCACAGGTTGTTTGTAATAACGATTGGGTCAAATATCTGTTTTACCCCCGAGATTACATCTTATTCCTCAAGTCCCTACTGATCCTATAATGAACAACTAGTTTGTGATCCAATCACCAAACCAAACTCTCTCAGCCCAGTGAGAGGGTGGGGCCCCTTATTCAAGACCTGGATTCAGTACTTGAGAGAACAACCTTTCTCCTATTCCTAAATCGGGTAGATGTGAATTCTGTCTTGCACCCTATGTCCCCAGCTATCTTACCCTTGAAATGGGAGTCTTATTGAGCCGGCGCTATTGAGCCAACCCTCAACTATGCAAATCTAAGGGCAATCCCGAATAAACAGGACTTCATAGTTAGCTCAGGAATAAGATCGAGTTACCTAGGTCATCTAGGTGAAATAGTCAGTCTTAAATAGTAAACAACATTATAAAATAAGAGTGACTTATTTCTTGGTCTGGATCTTATGCAAACTCATTGCATAGGACACCCCCACTCCTCATGTCATAACATATATGAATTAGGATCACATCGTATGTAGCATTTTGCAACTCTTTGTAACAACTACAGAGTAGGCCGCATCTGATGGTGTTACCAGAATAAGGTACCCAACCTCATTTATGTACCATAGATCATTTTGACTATTTACTCGAACCCGTTCCACTTTTATATCTCCACATAAAGTTCAAGTACTCATACAATAGTCGTGGGTTTTAGTTTATTGGATTTAGACTTTCATATAATTTATGAGATCAGTAACAAGTATATTGATAATAGAAAATGTTTATCATTTTATAAACTACGAGTGTTTAGGATATAAAACCCAACATCATCCCCGCTGCGTTCACTTGTTCATAACTGATCATGTTGCTGCAGCCGATGGCGTTTGCTGGGCAATAGAGATCGCGTAGAGGTCTTCTGCTGCGTTGAGCTCCAAAGCTTGAAGAGCATCTTCAACTAGTATGAGAACTCTTTCCCTTATTCTTTAGTATTCAAAGCATGCCGTTAATTATTGTTTATTTGCATAACTGTATGTTAGAATATATATATTGTATTTCGGTCATGGTAAAATTAAAAAGATCCGAATGCTCTCATGGATGCTTTTCGTTAAGAGATCCTTCAATTGGTATCAAAGCTAGGTTCTAATATTCCAATTTCATTGTTGTAATAAATAACATATACATTCTTGGTGGGTGCATTTCTACTCTGTTTAATCATTACACTACTGTGGATGTGTGGATTAATGGATGTTTTCGCGGATATTAGCCTCGATTTGATTTAATTCTTTTACATTTGCGGTTGTTTGTAAAGGCCCCTGCGTTTTTTGATATTAATAATCGTTATCAAGTCTGTAATTCAAAGTCTGTTTGAGTCTTGAGTCGTCCGTGAAGAAGATCGGAGCAAGTGTTGCAGTTCTTTGAGGAAGGAGACGATCAAGGGTTGATCGCATCGTGTAGACGATCGGGTATGCGATCGTTGAGTATCCGGTCGTGTAAACGATGGGATGCTTACATATCGTTTAACGCGCGCATGCGCTAGACAATCGTTCAAGTCAGCAAGCTTAAACGTAGAGTGGTCCTTTGATGTATGAGATACATTATTTTGGAGGAAATTGGATATAAATATGATTTATATCAAGTAAAGAAGAAAACACTATAGTTGATATATGATATCAAACTGTAGATTATGAATATAATATGATTATATTTATTATTTTATTAATTGGACGGTTATGAGATAATTGGCCACCGTTTTCTCCGAATTCGTTCGTTAGTGGGAAGTTCAATTCAGTTCTAGTAACTGAGGAATAAAATGAAAATTGTTTTCATTTTGCACATGAAACACAAGGTGTGAAAATCCTTCTATCATTTAATGTTTAAGAGCCTATATGATAGCGCCCGCTCACTAAACGATCGCACACCCACGCTTTCTTAAACGATCGCCCGCGCTTTCCTAAATGACTACTTACCTTTTAGTAGACGATCACTTAGCGCCTGAGCGTAACTAAACGATCGTATAAATGACCGCTCAACTTTTATTACACGATCATGTACCCCGCACTAAACGATCATGCACCCGACTATACGATAGTCTTGTCATTCTCCCACTTGGTTGATCATAGTACATGATAGGCTTTCCTCCTCCCCTCTACCAATTCCATCAAAGCCCACCCTTTGGATTCTCACTCTGAGAATACTGAGGGCTCCGAGTGGTGGTATCATCCATGTTACATGTTGTTCGTGCAAAGTTGTTCGTGTAGGTGACCGTGGTGTTGCTGGGCGATTACTTGTTGGACTAGCAAGGGCGAGAGGAGTTCGTTCACGGAGAGAGCAAGTTTTGTGAAGAAAAGTCTTCAATTGGTATGTTCTCTAAGTCTCTTATATTTTATCTTTTAAAGAATGCCAGTAATTTAGTGTTATCAATGCATATTTGTATATGTGGAAATTCTGTCACAGTAAATTGGAAAGATCTGCTTCTGCTCATAGGTACTCTTGTATAAGAGTTCCTTCATATAGGTGTAAATATCTTTTGGTATTGTTCAAATATGCACAGGAGGGGGGAGGGGGGGATAGTTTTTGATTGGTACATGTGTGGGTAGATGGATGGTTTTATTGATAGAAGTTTTGGTGTTCATATTGGGTTAACTGTTAAAATTATGTTCCTTATATTGTTTTGGAAGTGTCCATATGAGTTGACTGTTAGAATTATGTTCCTTAGGTTGTATATATTGACAATGTTAAAGAAGTTAAGTTTTCATAAAGAGATATTGGTGGTTTTTTGTTGATATATAAATTTGTCAATGCATGTATATTGTTTATTTGATTGATGAATGTATGTCATATATATACCAAATGTGGTTGTTGGATCAAAATATAGGAGCAATTATAGGTAAAAATGTCAACATTGTAGATTTTTCTAAAAAAACACAAGCAAATTTCTTGAAGCTTTTTAAATGTCAAGTTTACAAAAATTTTTGATGATTTTTCCTTGTCAAGAATGCTCATATTCTTGACATTTCAAAAATGTCAAGTGTATGTGCTTCTTGATGTTTTTTAAATGTCAAGTTCACAAAATATTTTGACCTTTTTTTCCTTGTCAAGAGTGCCCATATTTTTTACATTTAAAATATGTCAAGTGTTTGTATTTCTTGACGTTGTTTAAATATCAAGTGTCACTTTTCTTAACGTTTTTAAAACGTCAAGAAAATCAACATTTTTAACACTGACTTTCTTGACGTTTTTAAAAACATCAAGAAAAGTCATTCTTTACATTTAAAAAGGTAAAAAAAACACTATTTTTATAGTAGTGAAACCATTTCTCAATCTATATCTCAAAGAAACCCAACAACTAGACAACCCTAATCACCAAATTCTCCTTCGAAGAATCTTTTTTTATTGATGCTCAGATGGGTTAATCCGCTTTAATTTTGTTCAGCGTTGAAGGTGAATTTGTGATCGGTGGTCTGCAATTTGAGAGAACAAACAAAAAGAAAATGTATGTGAAAGTGACTGTGTATGCTGAATGGAAGAATAAAGAGTAAATTCGAAAATTGTAATGCCGCTATTCTGAAAAATATTGTCGCGGCGTGAATATTAATGTTTGTGCTTTTTTTTTTTTTTTTTTTCCACAGCCTTTTTATTAACATGCTATAATAAAATATTATAAAAAGTCATATGTGTTGTAGTGGTGGATCATTGTCTTTAATTTACACACATTAGATTTTAAGAATAAAATCATCGATTTCATAAGACATTTTTATTCCTTGTGATAAACAAGATAAAATCGTATTTTTCAAAAAATTAGAAAAGACAGAAAATCTTTATGCACAAATAAAATCATCGAAACAATTTTAGGAAAATTCTTATAAATAGAAAAATCTAAAAACTAATTGTACTTTATAGCAAAAAGTTTCAAAGTGTTTTATATTTTTGAAATTTTTTAATATAAAGTATAAATATTTTTAAATATTTTTTTATATTTATAAAGGCCCCTAGATTTTATTGAAGATAAATGATATTTCGAGTCCCCTTTACATTGTCAAAAAGGACTTATGATAGATTTTTGTAGTGTTTTTTTTAGTGTTTAGGCCTGAGTGTGAGCTTGTTGTTTACTCATTGCTTCTCTATTACGGTGTCTGGTTTGTGTCTGCGCTATACTACTTACACTTGTGTTTCGTTACGTACATTAAATGGTTAAGAGGTTTCATTTGTGCAATATATTATATAACCTTTGCATAAAAAGAAGCACAAATTAAAAAAAATGGCTACCAAATGGATCTAAAATTCAAAATATTTATCATATACCTAACTTTTTTAACCATATAAAATTTACTTTGATTTGATTTGCAACAGTAACTAAATTCAACTACGTAATAAAGAGAAATACATTTTTATTTAAACTCATTTGTATCTATTTTATTTTTAAAAAAAAAGGAAAAAAAAAAAAAAAAAACTCCTTTGTATTAAAAGTGAACGATGAGAATGTTAGATAATTAAGAAAGTAAATTGTATTGCTACAACTTCCTTAAAAATTCGAAATTGACAAGGGAAAAAACCAACTTTTAGAAAAATTAAAATATTCTGTTTACAAGAAATTACACATATATTAATCAAACAAGAGGTCGAAAATATTATCTTTCTTTCATACTAAAATTTCTTATAAAAAAAAACAATAAACTTCTAAATTCTTTTGTTTGAGCTGACTACAACTTAGCTTAAAAATATGACTGGTTTTCGCTGAACCTCTTAATTGTAAACATATATTTTTTTAATCAAGTTTGACTCAACATATATGTGATTAGGTCGTCATGATTCATTTTAGGTTAATATCCCTTTTAAACCCTAAACTTTTATGGATGTAACAATTTAGTCATTGAACTTTAGTTTGTAATGATTTAGAATTTGTCCTTTCAATTTTGAAACAATATAGTCAATGAACTTAAGTATGTAAGAATATATTCCAAAACTTCAAATTTTTGTAATGTTTTGGTTTATATCATGAAAATTATTTTTACCTAATCCATGATCATTTGTTGAATGAATTGTGTGAACCTCAAATCCTCTAAATAAAGTGATTTATACCCATTGACTCTAAGGATGAGATATTTCATATAAGAATAAATGGCATTCCACGCCAATCTAATGACTCCCACATTACATTCGTACAATCTTTGAATCGAAACCTTATCTTTTTTTCAAATCATTAACAAGCAACCTTTTCATATCTAGAAATTGGGCTACTAGCTCTTTATTTAGTCGATAATATTTCCTTTAAGTTAAATCCTATCTAGAAAGAAAGTTGTTTAAATTAATACTAAATGCCCTACTGAATAACTTATCTGTGACTTATTCCATATATATGTTATTGACCAACATTCACTATTGTTGTTTTGTATTACCATATTCTTTAAATTTGTCCCTTAAATTGTTTGGTTGGAGTGTTTTTCGTATGATAATTGATACAAACGTACAAAACCTATGTTTATTTTACAGATCTTAACACATTCTTAGGCATCCTTATTTTCCATCCACAAGAGTTTTCTTTTTCCTTCCAAAACTGTGACTTTTTTTTTCATATTTAACTATTTTATATTTTATAATTAATTAATTAATATAAATATTTATTTTAAGAAATCAATAATAACCTAGAAAATGTTTTTCTCTTTAGTACTACGTGTGTTGCACGTGTTGCATAAAGTTTAAAAAGAGAATTTAGTTATAAAATTTTAAAAATGCAATTTAATTTATGACTAAGAGAATTTAATTTTTTTAGTCATGAAAAACATTTATAAAAATTTTAGAATTTGTGAGGAAAAATAATAGTTATTATAATTAAGTATAAAATGTATTGTAAAAGAATATATAAATTAAACATGTACAAAATAATATATAAACTAAAATATTTTGACTATTTTTTTTTAAAAAAAATGTGATAATTATAATCTTGAAAAAAAAAACTATTTTATTTTAGTCAGAAAGATTTAATTATTTTCCAAATTTCAAATTACAATATGAACAAAAATATTGTTATTATTTTTTAAAGTTCGTGGTCACTTGGTTAAGAAAATGTTATTTGATATTTAGATTTAAATTATTTGACTATCCTCTTAATTTTTGAACAAATTTTTCTTAAATTTTGTATTAATTATCTCTTAAGCTATTTTTTTTTTATTTTGAATGATTTAATTATCTTCTTAATTCTAAAATTTGATTTAAACCAAGATTTTTTAAATTTCTTGATAATAATCTCTTAGTTAGTTTTCTTTTTAAGATTTTTTGTTTGGATGATTTGATGATTTTGTAAATTTTAAATTTTCATTTAAACCAAGATTTTTCAAAATATATATATATATTATGATCATTTTTTCTTATTTAATAAAAAAAACTTTTTTTATTGGATGATTTGATTATATTCCTAATTCTAAACTTCAATTTAAACTATTTTTTTCTATTTATTAATTAATTTGGAATTCTTTTAATTTCAAACACGAATTAAAATAAAATATTCTTGTTTTTTTTTTTTTTATAAATTTTTTAATAATTTTACTATCTTCCTAATTTCAATTTTTTTCTCGAACAAAAATATATATTTTTTTTATGCAAACAGAAACTCTATAAACTTAATCTCTTTTTATTTGTAATAATCTTCTTATTGATTTTAAACTTTACTTCAAATTTTTATGAATTTGTGTGTACTAACAACAAATTTGAAAAGAGAAAATAAGAACAACAAATGTAAAAAAATAGTAAAAGATATTGTAAACCTCTAAATTCATTTGTGTGTATTTATAACAATTAAAATATGAAAAAAAAAAATTACACAAGTATTAAAACAATCACTCTTTTCTCTGTCACTTTTTTTGCCTCTAAATTGCTTGAACTTTTAAAAATATTTTGAACATCAAGAACAAGGTCTGTCATCCACTCTTTTCAATATGTGATGATCAATATGTGAATCTATTACGTATATAGAAAAGAAATTACAAAAGCATATAAAAAAATGTTACATTAAATCACTCTATATGTTTTTACAAAATTGAAAAGTGAAAAAAATAAAATAAAAAGATGACATGAGCTAAACAAAAAAGGAGAGGGGCAATATTTTAGTATAAAAAGATAGAAGAGATACTAAAAACAGAAATTAAAATACTTAAGGAAGGAAAAAGAACCATTGATAAAGATGTTGCTATTAACAAAAACTAAAAAACAAAAAAAAAACAAAATTTCTAAAAAAGGAAAAACAAACAAAGAAGTTAGAGGAGCCGGTTAACAAAATTAAATAAAATATGATTTTGTAAAAAATGTGAATAAGATATTAAGAGTATAAAATGTGATATTTATTTATTTATTTGTTTATACCTTTATTTAACTTAAAGTAGATAGTGGAGATAAAATGTGATTTAAAAAAAAAAATATTCGTGAAAAAGAGACTAGATGATAAAATATGATTTTTTGAAAAATAAAAAAATCCCTTTACTTAAAGAGAAATAGATATTACTAAAGATAAAATGTGATCTTGTTTAGATATTTTTTATGAATTAGATATTAAAGAATAAAATGTGATTTTTTAAATGTCTTTTTCATTTATTTAATCATAAATAGATATTAGAGATAATATGAGATTTTTTTTAATGAATTAAATGTAAAAGGGGCATTTTAAAAAATAGAAAATTGGCTAAACTATTTAATAACATATTCCAATAACAATTAACTAAAAGGTGCAAAAGGAAAAATCAAATGTTTTTCTCCATAGCATTTTTAGATAGTATAGATTATTTATTATTTATAATTCGTTAACTATTTATTGTGACTAATTTTTATTACTTCATTCATTATTAACATATCATATTTATAAAACTTTTTAAGTATTCTATATTAATAGTCTTTATTAATATATCATATTTTCATCTATTTTTTATTTTTTATATAATATATTGTTTATTTTACTATATTTTCTTATATTATTTAATTAAATTAAATTACTCATGTTCAACTTAATTAATTATAAAAATGATTAAGTATTAGAATATAATTAATATGACATTCATTAAATATATTGATTGGTTAATATTACTCAACTTTCATATATTTATGATTAAAATTATTATTGATTCTTAATTAATTAATTTTTATCAATATATTTTCATATATTTATGATTAAAATTATTATTGATTCTTAATTAATTAATTTTTATTAATATATTGAATGATATTTATTGTTTAATTCATTAATATATTTTAATTACATAAGATTGTCATGCTTAGTTTCATATATTAAATACAAATATAATTTTTGTTCATAAAATTATGATAGCATCTCTCATGCACAACTAAACACTATTATCTTTTATTCTTAGACATCCTATTCGTGTATCGTATTTCAAGAACTCTATTTTTAGTTTTCAAAATTATGCTTGAATTTTTAAACTATTGATAAAAAGTAGATAAAAAGCAAAAAATTTGGAGGTGAGATAAGTGTCTATAGGCTTAATTTTCAAAAACAAAATCAAAATTCCAATGGTTTCCAAAACTAGACCTAAAATGTGTAAATTAAAAGTGGGAACTTTTAAGTTGTTCTTTTTTCCTTTCAACCATTTGTGAATGAAAGGTTAAATGAGATTTTTTCCTTTAAATCTGAAAAGACAATGAGAATCTTTATAGACAAGAAAAAGATATTATATCTAACAATGTTAAATTTAGTCTATAGCAAGGGTTTTAACTGCATTCGTTGTAGCAGTTTCATAACCATTGATAAAAGTAGTGTTAAGAAATCAATTGCAATGCCTTCTAAAAGTGTTGGAGTCAAAATGCAAACTGTTAGTATATCCTTATCTAGAGTAGTACTTTTTTGTTCTTTACAACAATGAAGAAACACTTTTGTTTATTTATGGCAAGAATGTTTCAATCCATAGCAACACTTTGTTTGGTGTAGAAAAGCTTCCTATTGCACAATACTGACATCCTCAATAACAATAGAAACATTTTTCTTGTCACAATTCAATTTTCTAAGATCTATGTGTAGGGTCATTATTATTAAATGCATGCAATTTCAATACCAAATCTAGTAGTTGACCGTTTAAAACTTAAAATAAAAATTCTCTAAATAAATATTATCAAGACCATTTTATAAAAAACCAAATAAATTTTAAGTTTGGATCCCTAAAACTTTAATTTAAAAAAGAAAACATTTAAATTTAAGGCTAATAAACTCAATTGTTCTCATTACACAATATTCCAAACATCTTGAAAACTTGATAATTAAGCAAAAGAATTTTCACTAGTCTCATAGCACTATCAATAGATCTCTTCGTCAAATATCTAGTACATTAAAAAAATATTTAAAGAAAATGATGAATACTTAAATACTCAGTAAGTAATCTAATTACTGGGATAAGGCTATGTAATCATATGCAATCATCAGTTTGAAAATCATTAAAATTACTTAAATCCAAAAATTAATCAAATCCGACTACAATTGTGCCATTCCAAGCTAATCGTGTCATGTGTCACTCCAAGTTAATTATGTCATGTGTATTTTTCTTTTTTCTTTTTTATAGTGTATATATACCGTTTTTGAAAGAGGAGGTTTTTGTTTTCATATAAATAAAAGTCAAAGAGTTAACATGAACCAACCAAATCAATAACAACAAAAGAATGAGGGGATGAAGGAAAACAAAGAAAGGGATCAAGAGGACACTAAAGAAGAGAGGGTGGAAAATAAAGGAAAATGAGTCAACTTATTTACAAATATAGAAAAATATAACTATCTATCAACGATAGATTACACTTGACCGCGATAGACTTATCACTAAGTGATAAAAGTCTATTGCAGTCCATTACACAGTGGTAGAAGTATATCATGGTCTATCTTGATAGGCAGTGATATTTTACTATACTTAAAAATATTTTTAGTAGTTTGACCATTCAAAACAATTATCTGAACTATTATATCATAAATTGAAGTAGAGAGATAATGAAAGAGGGAGGTGATGAGATATAGATAAACAACAAGATCATTTTATTTTTACATTTAATTTTTTTTTTGTTAAAATATAATAATGCAATTTTTGAAAGTTAGAGGTATTTTTGCAACACGGTATAAATAGTTTCAACAGTAAGAGTTTTTTTTTTTTTAAACTCCTTTAAAAGTTTCATGGTATTTTTAAAAATTTTAAAAGTGGATATTTTAAAAAACAAATTACTAACAATTTCCATCTTAAAACTAAAACTTAGATTATTTTTGAACTAGTTTTGAAAGTTTAAGAGCATTTTCAAACTATGAAAGCTTAGGGGTATTTTCTACACAAAATAAAAAATTGAAGTGCATTCTACATAATTTAGCTAACAAAAATAATTATCCACACATATTTATGTATTTTTCTTTGCGGGAGTTGCATAAATAGTTATTTTATAATAAATATTAGAGTTTATGTAAGAAGATAAAAGTAATTGCAAATATAGATGGTTTATATTAAAGATTTAAGCCCATAAAAAGGAAAAGTCTAAAATGGACATGGCCCATATGCACGGGTTGGTCCACCTTATTTCGACCCTTCATCTTCTTCCGCATAAAACCGCGGAAAACACTTATTTCCAGAAAACAGTTCCAACCATTATTTCGAGCTCTATAATCACGGAAAACACTTCCAACCCTTTGATTTCAACAGTGTCGTCTTCTTCCGCTCCGACAGTGTCGTCTTCTTCCCCTTCGATTTCGCTCCAAACTTCAAACGGTACATTCTTCTTCTTCATTTCTTCGTTTCTTCTTTTTCCTTTCTTCATCTCTTCATCACTAATAGCAAAGCTTTGAAAACGTAGGGCTTCATTCTTCTTCCATTGACAGTTTATATAAGAAGATAAATAGTTATTTCAAATTAGGGCTACATGCATTCTCCATCTTTTTTAGGTGTTTCATTCACTATTTTATTATACATTTTGGTCACAGCGTAGTTATTATAGACTAATAGTCATCAAAAAGTTGAAGTTTATTTCTTGATATTTGTTGATATGTTGATTGTGATTTGCTGATTTTTTGGTGAATATGTTGATAGTTTATTGTTGGCTGTGTTTGATTGCTAATTATGTGAAGTTTATTGTACCGTGTTTGATTGTTATTTGCTGATGTTTCAATGAATATTATGCTAATTTAGTTATTTATTAGTGATAGAATTATCACTGATACTTCGAGGAATATGTTGACAATTCGTTGATAGTTTGTTGATAGAATGTGAAGTTTATTTATTGATATGCTGATTGGGATTTGCTGATTTTTTGGTGAATATATTGATAGTTTATTGTTGACTGTGTTTGATTGCTAATTATGTGAAGTTTATTGTACTGTGTTTGATTGTGATTTGTTGATGTTTCAATGAATATTATGTTAATTTAGTTATTTATTAGTGATAGAAGTTATCACTGATGCTTCAGGGAATATGTTGACAGTTCATTGATAGTTTGTTGATGAATTTATCTATCAACAAACTATCACTGATGCTATCATTGATGCTAATTTAGTTTCCTGTACTGTGATTTGATGATTGTTTATTTATAGGAAAGGTATCTATTACTATTATTGCTATCAGTGATACTCTTTTATTGCTATCAGTGATACTCTTTTATTGCTATCACTAATAGTATCTATCACTAAAGTATAACATTAGGAGAATGTAATTGATAGAATCTTTAAGTGATATCTCTAATAGGGTACTATCAAGATATGAATGTAACGGTTCCACATTTTTTTTAAGAATAAATGGAGAAAGAAAATAGAAAATCATTGGAAGGATCAACATCTAGAAAAAAGCACAAGAAGATCAAGGTCCACAATCTAATGATATTTTATAAATTTATATAGATTTGTGGTTGCTTTTTTCTTACATTTAGGTTATTGTTATATATACAAAAAAATGTATTAATTGTTCTAGAAAGTGAATGGATAAACCTGTTGAAAGTCAGCTCCTTCATAAGTTTAGAAGTCCTGTCTAACATAGGAAAATTAGATGAGCCCAACCAACTCATATCACACCTAACTAGAAGGCAATGCACAACTACCAAACAAAATATCTTGGCCTTTAATTTAGAAGGACATATTTCAGAATTCGACCTCAAGGATTTTTGTTTAGTAATAGGTTTAAATATTGATGATTACCCTATAGATGGTATCCATAGTGAATAAGAATCGATGGACAACACAATTAGGAACTTCTTTTTCAAGACAAATACGAAAATTATAAGGAGAGAGCTCCAACCTACTTTTAATTTGTTAGGTTCCGATGTCAATATACCTATTGATATAAAGGTCAAACTTGTACACTTGTATTTTCTAGAAAGCTTCCTAATTCATATACAAGGACATAACAAGGTAAGTTGGAAGTATCTAAAAATGTTGGATGATGAAGAAAAGTTTAGATCTTATCCATGGAGCAGGGTTTCCTTTGAACTAACTGTAGAGTTTTTTATGAAGGTTATCCTCAATAAGCCATCTTCAATTTTCCTCCAAGGATTTCCACTTGCTTTGGTATATTGGGCTTTTGAAATTATACCAAGATTATCCAACCCTACTATTAGATTTGCACGAAGAATAAAAAATGATGGATCTAGACTTACTCAATGGGAATCTCAAGAACCTAATGATTGGCAACACATCAATAACCATATTTTCAAAGCCACTGGTGTAAGTCTTTTATCACTGTTATTTCCTTTATTTATATATATTATTGGCATGTTATCAAATGATAGAAACTATAACTAATGTTTCAGCTTTTATGTCATAGAAGATACCACTGATTTTAAGTTATCAGCGATAGCTTCTATCAATCATTTGGAACTATTATGATATCTTCTATCATTGATAGCATGTTATTGTAGATAGAAGGAACCAGTGATAGCTTGAAATCAGTGATTGTTTCTATAAACATGTTGTATCACTAACATCTTTATTAAACTTTTAGTTTATTGTTACTCCATTGGTTCCAACTGAACAAGAATTATAATCAAACTATTATTGCTATTTTGTGGAGCTGGAAACAAGGGAGATGGATATTGAAAAAGAAAACGAAGGAAAACAAATGTCAACTGGGAGAAGAATTGCATCATTACAAGAAGGAACTGAAGAATTAAAAAGAGGACAAGAAGATATTAAGAAGGACATCCATGAAAAGTAAAAAGCGATTCTTGATATATTGGGCCACATAAAAGAAGCTATCAGTGATAAACTTCCACAAAAAGAAGAAGATGGTGAAAAGCAATCTCAAGAATCTCTTGAGAAGAACAAAGCGCCATCATCTAGTTTGGAGCTTTTAGATGCAGGTTTGGAAGTTCTAGAGGTAAAATTTGTGATTTTTTTTTTCTGTAAAGAAGTACAATAACATAAATGATATATGCATGCAGGCTGAAGTTGAAACTGCTAAGGACAAGGAGGCTTAAGAAAAGGGTGTTCAAGAGAATGACCAATAAGAACAATTGCAAGATAAAGAGAAAGATGAAGATGAAAATGAAGATCAAGAAGAAAAAATGAATAAAGATAAAGAAGAGGAAGATAATGTAGATAAAGAAGATATGACCAAAAAAAAGGTAAGTATTGATTGATTGATGATTTTAAGTATAAGATTAGCATGCTATCAGTGATATCTGAAATCACTAATAACCAACTATCAGTGATAGTGTGTTATCAGTGATAGTATAAATAATAGGAAGCTTTATTTACTTGACCGATACTGATAGTTCATTGATAGATGTCATGTTATATTTGATTCCATGATTTCAGGTTATTGAAAAGGCTCTTAAAAAGAGTCCAAAAAAATATAGACCAAAGGTTGTGGTCGAAAATATGTATATATATATAGTAACCAACTTATTATATGTACATATATAGGTATATAACTATATGTTATATCATGTATAATAAATAACCTATGGTCTAATATTGTATCACATACAATATAACCTATAGTTTTAATTCTTTCAACCCCATTTATATTAAATTTAATTATATGAATCCAATTCACATAATTAATATTTAAATCATATTCAAATATTTATTTCCTCTCAAATAAACTTTATATTATAATGTATCAAATACATTATAGTAATTATATCATATATATAATTAAATTAAATTAATTATATCACATATAATTAATGTCCTCAATTAATTTGAACAATTCAAATTAATCCAAAATTGATTCTCATAAATCCACGTTGAGCTATAGATGGGACCTTATAGACCTGCAACTTGAAGCTCCAACAGTACTTGAATAATTAGTTAAACTCTTTAGTTAATTTACTCAACATCTATTAACTGTCAGGCACTCCATTAAAGACCAACAGCTGTCATCTTCGCACCACATATATATTTTTGTGTCTATTGGATATAACCAAATACCAACGCGATGACCCTTAAAAAATTGCTCATAAGTACAACTAAGCCAAAATTAATAATTTTAATTTATCGTTTTGCCCTATAGTTATATCTAACTCCTTAAGTACCACCAATCCCTCTAATGAACAATAAATCATAGTCAAACTATGACCGAATCCCTCTCGAGCCAAGAGAGAATGTGGTATCACATCGTTCAAGTACCAGAATTAGTCCTTAAGGGAGCAATTTATCTACTTATCCCAACCTCCGGGAATGAGTGAATTTTGTCATGTGTAGCAGTGTTCCCAACTCTTCAATACGATGAACCTCCAAAATGGTAGGCTTGTTGAGTCGTCGATCTAGCCACTCACACATACAGATCAAACAACCGCCCCTATAGGCAGGAGTTCACAACTCACTCAGGATTCAGGTCATATCACCTATGGTCATCCTGGTGAAATGTAAGTCTTTATTATGAACGATGTTATATAATGAGACTAGAAATTTCGTGGTTTGATCTTATACAAACTTCTTTATATAGAATATCCCCGCTCACATGTCTCCACGTGAATGATTAGGATCAAATCATTTGTAGAACTTTATAACAATTATAACATCTACAAAGCGGGTCGTACTCGTAGTGTCACCAGGATAAGGAATCCAACCTTATCCATCTATTACAGACCTTTTAGGTTATCACTTAAACATGATCCCCCTGTATGTCTCTACATATATGTTTAAGCTATAGATGATAACCTTGGATGTTAGTTTATTGGTTTGTGGGTTTAATGTTACTAAATGTCAAATAAAACATCTCATATTTTATTAAATAAAAAAAATGTTTGTACAATATAATTACAAACTATAGGACCCTATTCGATTTAAGGCATCAACCCCAATAGTGTGAACAAATTTCCATGCCCAGTGGGACAATTTCTACCTCTCATCTCTTCCTCTCCAAGAAGTAATGACATCCAAAGAAGTTTCTTCAAAAGTGGTTGCTTCAACTAAATCTTCCACTTGACCATTTACATGTAGTCGCTTTAAAAAAGTCCATACACCGTGAGTCAAAATGCATGTCAACGCAAACAAGATGATGAAATCCATGACAGATTCTGCTTAAGTTGATATCGCCACTACAAAATATCTTGTGTTTAGAAAACTTGCTCTTCCTTCTCAACAAACCAAAGAAACAACCAGTCCTAATGTGATGCCTGTCATGATGATTGATGCATGCATTAGTGAGGAAAGAATTGAAGAAATAGAAAGAAAGATCGACATGCTTTTGAAGACAATAAAAGAAAAAGATCATGAGGTTTCTTCCCTCGAGAATTAGATTGAAAGTTGTGATGCCACTAAATCAAGTCAAACTCTTACCATGAGAGACAAAGGAAAGACTATTTTGTAGGAAAAACACTCGTAGCAGTCAACTTCCATTGCTTCACTGTTTGTCCAGCACCTTCAAGATATGACTATAAACTCCATTAGAGCTCAATATGGTGGACCTGCTCAAAACTGCCTATTGTATTCTATGCCTTACACTAAGAGGATTGACAATCTTAGGATGCCAAATGAATATCAACCACCAAAGCTTCAACAATTTGACGGGAAAGGTAATCCCAAACAATACATTGCTCATTTCATCAAAACCTGTGAGAACGCAGGCACAAGAAGAGATATACTAGTCAATTAATTTTTTCCAATGTTGAAATGGAATGCCTTCTGTCGGTATACTAATCTCGAGCCTGAGACTATCGACAGTTAAGAGCAATTTGAAAGTGAATTTCTCAATCGCTTGTATAGCACAAGATTGTTGGGATTGGTGTCCTAAATCTCTTGTATTCTCGTAGTTTGTAAACATTGTATAAACAAATTGTTATTAATAAAATAATCGTTATCTTACGATCTTACACTCAATTCAATAAACTAAGATCCTAAGTTATTTTATGTAATTTATGAAGGATCTCTTTTGACCGAGAACCTTTGAGCGGAAGCGGATTGTCCAAATCCCATTTCAATTGAACGTATACATTTACAGTAGAACAGATAAATTATGCATCAAAAGATAAATTACAACATGCTTTTGAAATAAGAAACAAAAGTTTAGAAATTATACCTTTGAAGAACTCTTATTCAAGTAAATCCCTCGAACTAACTCGTTCACGAACGTGTCAAATAAGTCACGAACACTCCAAATGAACAACATCAAACAACAATGCAAACTCGAACTAAAAGAGGTCACTACCACTTAGTGACCTTGGTATTTTTGGTGTGAAAATCGAGAGTAGTGGGCTCTGGCTAATTTGGAAGACGATCGAGGAGGCAAACTCTCTATGACATAGAAAAAAACTCTTGATCGTTTAGGGAACTGAGGCTATCACATAGGCTCTCAAGGTTATCGTGTAGAATCTCTTTAATAGTGTAACTCAACCCCCTTGGAATAATAAAATCATATTTCATTTATCCCAAAAATGACATAAAAATCGAATAACTTTCCACTAAGGGTGGTTAGAAAGAAAAGGGTTTAATTATCAAGTTATTAATAATTATAAATCAATATGATAACCAACTTATCATATTATATTTATAACCTATTTAATATTGCATCATATACAATATATAAATCATAGTTCTTTTTCTCTATTTTATGGCATTTAATATAAATCATATTTATATTAAATTTAATAACTACGAATCTTATTTATAGAAAATATATTTGATTCATATTCAAATATTTATTCCTCCAATTAAATTATAATGTATCAAGTATGTTATATCAATTATATCATATATAATTGAATTAATTGAATTATATCATATATAATTAAATTCCCTCTTATTAATTTGAATATTTCAAATTATTCTAAAACTGATTCTCAACTAAATCCTTTGAGCTACCAAGGAGACCTTATAAACCTATAGCTTGAAGCTCCAAAGGTACATGAATAATTGATAAATTCTTTTATCACATTATCCACCATTTGTTATCTTCTGGGCTCTCCATTAAAGACCGACTACTGCACTCTTCTCACTACAGATATATTTCTAGGTTCCTTGGATACAACCAATCAACAGTATGATGACCTTTCATAATTTACTCGTAAGTACAGTTGGGCCAAATTACCATTTTTCCTCTGTAGTTACATCTAACTCCTTAAGTACCACTGATCCCTCTAATGAACAATAGATCATAGTCCTACTATGACTAAACCGCTCTTGGGCTAAGAGAGGGTGTAGTGCCACATTGTTCAAGACCCAGAATCAGCCCTTAAGGGAGCAATTTATCTACTTATCCCTGCTTCGGGGAAGGAGTGAATTCCATCTTGTGTAGCTGAGTTTTCATCTCCCCAATCAGATGAATCCCCAAAATTGTAGGCTTGTTGAGTCGGCAATCTGGCCACTCTCACCCATACAAATTAAAGAACCACCCTCATAGGTAGGAGTTCACAATTCACTCAGGATTAAGATCATGTTACCTATGGTCATCCTAGTGAAACGAAAGTCTCTATTAGGCTATGAAGCACAGATACTTCATGTGAGGTAGAGAATCAGTATCAGACACGTATCAGATACCGACACTTTCAGATACTTCCTACATACGTATCTGACACATGATTTGACGTATCTGTACTTTCAGATACTTTCCAGATACGTATCTAACACGTGATTTGACGTATCTATTCTATGCTTATTTTTTTTTTAAAGAAAAAAGACAAGTAACTCATCTAATCTTTTCCAATCTAAAATTAGGCAACCTATTTAAAAAGCTCACTATTCGAGTCCAAAACTAAAAGAAAAATAAATAAATAATGGACCAAACTCTAGACTAGAATCATCTAATCTCCATCTTCACATTTGAATCCTCACAAAGTCCACCAAAATATAAACTATTTGGATATCTTCAACAATAAGTTCTTCATTTACCTTCATACTTCTCTCTGAGCCCGCAAGTAAACTAGAAGAGATCTTGTACTGGGCGTATTATGCCTTATTTTATTGTTTGTGTACTTGTAATTTGATTATCTTGTACAACCACTAGCTTTAGAACAAGTGGGGATTGTTGGGGTTGATGCCCTAAATCTCGTAGGATCTTATAGTTGTAAACCTTGTATGAACAAATATTTCAGTGATTGATGATATTTTGATATTTTATTCACTTTGTCTATGGAAATATATGATATTTTAGTTGCATTAACCACAAACCAATAAACTAACATCCATGGTTATGGTTGTACACTTAAACATGTATACAGGTGGATCATGTTTAAGTGATAACCTAAATAGTCTGTAATTATAATGGATAAGGTTGGGTACCTATCCTTGTGACACTACGAGTATGGCTCACTTTGTAGGTGTTACAAATGTTGTAAATTGTTAACAAATGATCTGATCCTGATCATTCATGTATTAGACATGCGAGCGGGGATATTCTATACAATGGAGTTTGTATAATATCGGACCACGAAATGTTTAATCTCGTTATATAACACCTTTCATCTATGAAGCATAGACACAGATACGGCTACACGATACAGATACGACAAGATAGACTTCGTCAATTTCTTAAAAGTAAGATATGGATACATCTAAAGATGCATAATTTATATATATATATATATATATATATATATATATATATATAATTATATATTATTAAAAACGAGGTATCAGAAGATATATTATTTTTTCTTAAACAAATCTAGGATATAGATAAATTTAGCATACAAGCTAATAACAATAGCACAAATAGATTCACATACACTGAAATACAATACAAGAAAAGCAACATCTAAGATGTTGAGTACAATAATTAATAAAATACAATAAAAAGTGACTCATATCGCAAAAAAAAAAAAAAAAAATAGAG